>NC_091147.1:30173888-30473888 GCF_041381155.1 Argopecten irradians | reverse complement strand
AGTATACATTAATTCATAAATATTACTTGATAATTTATTTGATATTATGTAGTTATGCCAAAAAGTAATCATTCTACATTTTATTTCAATATCAATTGGGTATCTTGTTAGCTCGCCATAGACCATGAATTGTTTTATACACTTTCCTAACTTGAGGAAATTACAAATGAATTTTTCTACAATATTTGTATTTTCAAATCCCAATACTTCTGATGAGTATAATAAAACTGGCATTACAAGTGACTAAAATATTTTCAGTTAAAAATAAACAGGAAGGGATACATTCCTTCCTTAGTTTCTTAAATATAGCAAACACGGATTTAATTTTTTGTTCTGCAGTTTTTGGCGAGGGTCACCTCGCCATTGTGATCGTGGTTGCGAAATTCTCTTACAGTCAATTTCCTCAATATGATTGGCTAAGAACTTGCTCGCAGATACTAGCGCTCCTAGCAGCAGTGTATTCAACAACTTTGATTTTACCGGGAATTTTAAATAGCAAATTTTGAATATGAAAGTTACTGAAATAAGCGTATCTGTAATGTTGAAATAGGAATAGTAGATTACTGCTTTGATATCCTTACCATATACATCATCCAAATGATCTTAGGTTGGAAAATTTTCACTTGAATTGTGTACAATGTATCTAGACTTTTCGTCCCGAAAATGTTGTTTTCAATACATGAAGACGTTTCGTCCCGAAAATGCTTCGCTTCGCCCCACGCGTTTAGTCCCTACTAGTGACAATTATCCCGCAACGGAAAAAATGAAATATATATTTCACATCAAACATTAAAATTGTTACAATAATGATTTTTGCACTTTGAATCATATTAGTTCGGGAGCAAATATATTTCAGGACGATATGGAGATTTGTTTATCACGACTGCGTTATGCCACATGTACGTGTAAATCCACAATGGAAGAAAGACAACTCTAACAAAATTTTGGACAAACTTGGATTACTGATAGAATAGCACGTGACAGACGGTGAACATTTTGTAAATGTCCAAGGTGGCGTAATCTTAAAACTAACGGCAGTTAATAAGGTATGAATATTTACCACATCCATTATTATCGATAATTTTATAAGCACATGTATAAATATCAGATTATATCTATATTAAAGCACGTTCAGAGATTACCACTAAACCATACTTTTAAAACATTTTAGTTATTTTCACCACAGGAGCTTGACGTTCTGATCATATACATACAGCATATTCATTAAACCAGGTAATACGAAGTATATTTATTTGGCCAAATGACATAAATCATATATGGAATGTTCATATAACTCGAAGTGATATTTTTTGGACTTCTAGATCGACGAAAATGCCGATTTCTTCTTCATAATTCTTCCGTAAAACGGCACTTAAAAAGCTGTTTCAATCTGTAACAAATGTAGAGAAAACTGTTAATTGTTTAGTAATTATCCTGAGTTATATTTTACCAACAAGCATCAGAGATTAGCAATTAAAACTTACATAAACATAGTCCCGACTCTCACTTGCATTGTGTGATCACTCGAGCGGAACTAATCTCTACCACCTGGCACAGTCTTACAAATGCAATCGCACAAAAGCCTACATGATCACTGTTTTTAGTGCGATTACATCATGTTAGTTTTTTTAAATTTTTACTCAACAAAATAGACTTTACGCTTTTCATGATCAGCACCATAATTTTCTGTATAACTTATTAATTTACCAGTGCACTGTACCCATGCATACGTGTGTATTTATACTTCTTTGTGCACATTTTATAACAACTGCTATAGACTGTATATTACAATCAATTTATGAAGGACAAAACTCTTACATGTAAGAACAGGAGGACTGAAGAACTGCGGGAATTAACTTCAATAATATTTCCTCTATGCTGGTATTGCTATTTATGATTAAAATGTTTAATTATATGATATTAGCCTTTTCAGTAATTACTCTGTTAATACATTTATTGTTTCCTTATGTTTTACAGAATGTCAGCATGCATGTATCATTTCAACAGTCTAGGAGAAGAATTGTGTGAACAAAAAGAAGTATTTTTCAACTGTGGAAGCTTAATATTGTGATCATTTTCAATCCGAAAATAATTACTATCATCGTCTTCAAATTCCTTATTGTGAATTTAACTGTAATATGATTTAAGCATATACCTGATATTTGTTTATATTCTATGACATGTACATGCTTGAAATGAAATGAAATGAATAAATTAAAGATTATTTAAATTTAAAACACAATATGACATTAGCTGTTTATATTTTTTGTCAAAAACATATTAAGCTCATCGTTCATAACACACTAATCATCACCTCCGCGACAATTTAATGAAAATCAATTAAACGTTATTTGTATAACACAGGTCGTCTTATGTTTTCCCCGCCTTGACTATCAATGTTCCCTGATCACTCTGAAAGTATTGATTTTACCTTTTTTTCGGTCACCACATGAACTGCCTTTAAATCAATCACACCAATGAGACATACATTTACTGTATTCATTATAACACTGTAAGGCAATTCTGCAAGATCAGCGAACATTGTTGATTTACCTTGAATACATTGTATCTACATGCACAATATGGTACCATTTGTAACAGGAGAGGAGAAAATGTAGCGGCAAGACCGGGATTCGATCCCGGGACTCTCCAAACACTAGCTGAGTGCTCTACCGACTGAACTACCTGGTCATCAAAAATCGACCCAGTCCAGTCCCGCTACACTCCTCCCTCCTTTTTTGAATACATACGAGACCCTTTCAAACACCACAACCGTTGGTTATTTAGTTGGGTGCCAATTCTGTAACAGGAGAGAAGAAAATATAGCTCTTCCGACTGAGCTTCCTGATCACCGATAATCAACACAGTCTGATCCCGCTACAAATATTTATCAGGTTATTTTATCTCCCTTCCTATTTTCAATCTACCTTTATGACTTAGAATCTTACCTGGTGGAAAAGAATATTTTGTCTTACAAATCTTGACAAATTATGCAGACTGTGATTGTTGCAAGCTAAACTACGTATCCGCTAGCTGATTGCTGTTGATTGTTAATGATCTCAAACACACTAATTACTTATTGTGCCAATTTAAGTTAATAGATTCTACCTTTTTCAAATATTCCTGATTACTATTCATTATGTAATATCTCAAAACATTGACATGTGCACGGAGTACGGCGGACCAGACCGCCGATGTTTTGGACATCTGCTAGATATTCCAGTTTCAGGTTACGGTGGCCAATAAAAGAAAACAAACACAATGCGGTTTTCATATGTTATTTCTTCTAAATACAACACTTTTTGTTCAAGTTGTCAAGCATTTATGGGGAATATTTTGCATTGAAATTGTCACCTTCATACATCGGTTTCGGGACTCCCTGGACATTGTTTTCCCCATTTTGTTGATGCGCAAAATATACTGATAGTAGATTTTTTAAGCATTTTCAGCCCTAAAAATATACCAGTTTTTACGGTATATGATATTGGAATGTATCCCAAACTTTTTATCATATTATTTGCCAATAACACTGTTATGATATCAGAAATATCTGATGGTCTACAACAAGTGTTACATGAATTTTAACAATATTGCATAACATGGAAATTAGAACTTAATATCAGAAAGATAAAAGGTACAACAACACCAGTTGATGTTATGAAATACAGAATTAGATCTATAAGAATTGTTTACATATCAAGGTACAGAAAATAATGTTAATGGTAGCGTTTTTAAAGATAGGGAAAAAACCTGCTGAACAAACAATTAAATAGGTGTTTGCTGTTTACAAGAAATAAAGGAATGTATCTCTTCCTGTTCATCTTAAACTGAAAATATTTGATTCACTTGTAATGACAGTTTTATTATACTCATCAGAGGTATGGGGATTTGAAAATAAAAAATGTTGTAGAAAAATTCATTTGTAATTTTGTAAAACGATCCTGAAGTTAAAGGCCCACTACCTTTCCGAAACGGTTTTTGATTTTTAAAATGGGAATGTAAAATGAGATTAATAATTTTGTCGAGTAGCAAAAGTTATTAACTTAACTTTAATACTACACTTATTATCACCTCCTAAACAATTCAATTAAAATAA
The DNA here is from genome assembly GCF_041381155.1 of Argopecten irradians. Classification (NCBI taxonomy): domain Eukaryota; kingdom Metazoa; phylum Mollusca; class Bivalvia; order Pectinida; family Pectinidae; genus Argopecten; species Argopecten irradians. The sequence continues at coordinate 30,469,792 of NC_091147.1, read as the reverse complement.
ATAAAATGTTAATTTTCATAACGCGGGTCGTCTTATGTTTTTCCTCGTCGTCCTAAATACCGCGCGGTAGTTGATTATCACTGCGGCAGACGGTAAAACAGCGAAATGACTCTCCATTGTTATCCTATATTACGCAGGAAATCTTGCATATGTTTGGTGTTGTAACCTCATCTTAGGCCATCGGTAGATATTTTGAGGTAATTAATGTTTTTACGAAATCTTTATATTTTGCTCCGGAAAGGTAGTGGGCCTTTAAGAAAGTGTACAAACAATTTCATGGTCTATGGTGAGCTTACAAGTTATCCGGTTTGAATTGAAGTTCGGATACAATGTATATCAATCAACTTGCTGGTTTACAAAAGAATAATTACAAAACTTGTTAAAAGTATACCAATTGACCAATTTGTTCAAAAATCACATGGTGATATTGATAAGTCTTCTAGAGGACAGACATATTCTATATTTAAGACATTTTGGCATAGAAAAGTATGCCCCATGTCTTTCTCTGCTGCAAAACAATACTTATTAACTGATACTGTGGTCCCAGGAACTTGATGACAATAGTCATTAAGAATGGATATTTTCATTAACATCAAATTAACAAGGAAAATGCAAAAGGCGTTATAACATCATTTGACATATAACATCATAAGAAATATTACGAATGGGCTTCCAAGATTTTAGTATGGGTCTCTTATTTTACACCTTGGTGTTCAAGGAATCCTTTAAAAATGTTACATTTGTAATTTGGTGTTTTTTTTTTTGCTCGATAATTTTACAGAGTGAAATTGGGAAATGACTTTAATGTAAACGGCCATCTGGATTTCAAAATGATCGGTCACGTTGAAAATTAAAATAAGCAAATCAAATTATTTATGTATCAAACACTATCACAAAATATAAGTACTAGCTCACAAATATATAAGTACTCTCACTATATTTGCTTACAAGTCAGCTTATCCATTTAAATGCATTAAAAGTGAAGATATGGCTCGCAAAGTTCGCGGCCATCTTGAAATACAAAATGGCGGTCCTTCTACATGAAGTTTAAATACTAGCAGAATGTTTCCTAAGTAATCAATATCTTAATTTTGGTGGTAGCACGTTTTTTAAAGTTTGGGTTTAGCTGGTAAGAACGTGAGTTATGGGTCACAGAAGGTGGTTTTTGGGCGGCCATTTTGAAAACCAATATTGGCGGCCGCTAAGGGCCATGATTTTTTGGAGTCCATTTTTTCCCGAAACCTTATGTCCCAAAGAAGCCATGCGCAAAGTTTCATGCTTTTTTCAAACTTTGAACGATTTTGTCGAAAAATCGACCTTAGCCGCTCCACTACTAGTTAAAAAGGGGATTTAACAGTATAAATATATTTGCATTTGATTGATTTAATCGCCTGTTATTGAGACGTTCATAACAGCATACGGAACATACATAATAAACAAGTGATAAAATAATAAGCGATATTTATATTTCCTATATATTTAATTTTATCATGATAAAAACCCAACCTTGTACATGACAAGAGATATAAACTGTCTAAACAAACAGAAGATTAAAAAAAAAGTTTATATCTTTAACAGAAGATACAGAAATGGCATATCGATATGGCTGTACTTGTGATGCATTTATACAATATATTCGACCTAAAATAACTGTAAGCACTCTTTTCCAGGTCTCGGAAATCGATTTGTGGTCTTAATTTGGTCCTTAATGCACCCTTAAATAGCGTCACTGCCAGTTTTGTTCTTGTTTTTTTGACGATTACGCCATTTGTGAGTCTTGAAAAAAATATGAATAATTTCCAATTTTCAAACTTAAATAAGAGGAAGTAAGGATGATATCCCGAAGATTATTTTTTATTATCGTTCCCGTAATTTTTGAGGACATTTATACCGTAATAATTTTTACGACACCAGTATTTCAGATCTATAATTGAAAAAATAGTCAATAAATGGTAATGTATTTCAGCATATAGTGGTTTTTTTCTTTGAATTTGAAATTACGAACAAATAGATGCGACATTTTTGATAGAACAAGATACGACCCAAGAATGAAAGATTCTCTTTATTCTACAGTAAATTAAGTCTTTTATTATCAATTGAAAGTCATCAAAATGTTTGTAAATATACTGCCAAATTAGTATGTAAAAATGTAAAATACTAGAAGTTGATTGTAAAGTGTTCTGGAATATGTTTTCACATGTAAGAATAGATTGTGATTCAGTTTCAGAAATTCAGAAGATAATTAAAGGGGAAAATATATACACAACGAAGTTGATGGATATATATATGTAGACTGTGTATTTGCAATTGTCTCCCTTTGTATGTGTGGTCATTCGTCTGTATTCCGATGAGTTTAGCGTCGGAGTGCGCATGTAGCTCAGACGGGTCCCGGCGAAGCGTCCATCAAAACAGATTCCATCCCGAAAGCAGAAGGACCCAGTCCCCTCTAATTTTTAAAACGTTGTCACGGGTGCATAAGAAGGTAGGGATGAACCATTTTACATACCGTAAACTTATATATCACATCAGAAATGGGACATGTCATGTATTATTCCGAATCGGTACCTTCGGTTGCAGCGCGTTTTGAAGCTACCGGCATTATTCGGGAAGTGTTTTCTAATTCCGGTTTCCTATTTCATTTCACTGGTTGATTGACCATTTTTGGCACAGCCTGATTGGGTTAGCGTTCAGAATCGGATCAGAAGTGGATCGGTGAGGTCAGGACGATCCACACAACATCTGTCTAGTTGTAACAGGACGAAATCGGATCCGATGTGATTAAGTTTAATTGGTTTTTTAAATCGATAATTTAGAGGATTTTTTATGTATAGCAACAAGCGAATTGTTTGTATCATGACATTTTACAGCGCTATTTCTGAGAGTGTGTCAAAGTGCATGTAAAATTAAAATAATTGAATGGCGTAACAGAAAAAATGTGTATTGAAGCTAAAAGTATACAATTGTATGTATTTTATATACAATGTATAACTAGATTATGTATGTAATTACATAATCGATATAACTAGTAAAGCAACATTGAAATACATTTGTATACAGTTATCAATATTCAATAAACAGGTAGTTGATACATCATGTAATCTAAATAAATTAATGAAGCATTTTCATTGTTAGCAATTTTAAACATTTTAAATGATAAATACAACTTTGAAGAAATTAATTAAGTATTAACATTTCAATTTATTGAAATTTTATATTCGAAGACATATGTATGTTTTCTAACTTGATATACATATAAAAAGCAACTGATACTATACCTGCATATGTATTCTCACCAAATTCAAAACGAAAAGAGAAAAAATAGTCGAGCTCAGCTTCCATGGATATAATACTAGTACTGCTGTCATGAATAGGTTGTGTTAAAATTATATTTCTGGTAGGCGCGACTAATTAACCAAATAATAGTATTGACTCACAGGCATGATTACAAAATGATAGATTTACTCAGGCATGATACAAATTTTATGTATACTAGCGTTTCAAATAAACATATTGCACAAAAAAAAAAAAAAAAAAAATGAGAAATTGCTGTAGGTAGGACTAGATTTATTTCTATACTTGAGTACTCAAATGAGAGTAGTAGGTCACATTATACATTAACTGATGTATGTTGTACTGGTTAAAGACTGTCTTAGACATACAAAAAAATATCTGTGACGGCGTGTGACCTCTATGTACATAAACAACAGGTAACCGAGGAAATCCTAAGATTAATTATATCCAGGTGTTGTTTACCAGGGAAGGTCGTCTAAGGGTCAGTAGCCCATTTTCCTCCTGACCAAATGCCACCTTCCTCTTGACCAAAATCTTTGTGTTTGGATTGAGTAAATCGGTATCCAAAGCATATGAAATCATTGTAATATTTCTCCGATGTGACATTTCACCGATGAAATTTTTTTCACATGAAATTCCATATGTAAAAAGGTGTGGGTGGGGGGGGGGGTAATTTCACTACAAATTTCATGTGCTTTTCAGGGAACATCACATGAAATTCGATTGTGAAGAAATATTGCTCAGGTGTAGGGGCAGATGGGAACATAATCAAGTGTTATTCATTTCTGATAGTGCCCCATGGACTCTATAAGGGGTAAACGATGGGGCAACGTTGGGTTGGGTGCATGGGGAAGGTAGAGAGAAAGTCGACAAGCTTAAATTTATTTATACAGGTTACATGTACATCTATAATGTTATCTTGTATATGCATATCAGCATTAAACGGCTATTTTGCCCGTCAGAATACTGAGGTAGAACATGTGGTTGATTGTTGATTCTCTAACATACAGAAACATGTGGCATATGTACATGTAAGAAGGTAATCACATGACATGTGTATATTGTACAATGAAAGATGGAATCATGTATGGGCTATATTATGGTACATGAAAGATGTAACAAACATACATATGTATCTTGTACATGTAAGATGGTAACATACAGACATGTGTATAGTGTCACATGTAAGATGTAACATAAATTGTACAGTAAAATGGTAACATACAAGACATATGTTATATTGTACATTCTAAGAGGTAACATACAGACATATAGATTTACACGTAAGATGGTTACAGTACGACAGTGTATTATGCATGTAAGATGGTAACATACAAAATATTATATTGTACATGTAAGAAATAACATACAGACATATGTATATGGTACAGTAAGGATGGTAACATTACAGACAAATGGATATTGACATTAAACATGGTAACATACAGACATATGTATAGTTGTACATGTAAGATGGTAACATACAGACATACGTATATTGTACATGTAAGATGCGTAACATACAGACTTTACTTACATGACCTTTCTACGGTAGAATTATCGAACACAAGACATCGCGTCGAACTGATTTACATCGCATCAACAAAGCAAGTAGCCCAAAAAAAAATGGAACCTTCGAGCTTATACCGAAACACTTTATCGTAATTTGTGGGAGATTTACGGTTCAAATATTTCACTATTGTTCTAATTAACGTCAGTTTCTAAAGAATAACTGCACATTGTATATATATTTATCAGAACGTCCAAGCTCCTGTAGGCCCTACATCTTGAGAATGAAAAGAGGCTAAAATTTATTTAACAGATATCAAGGTTTAGTCTCTGAACACACCTAAGACAATGTCGCTTGCTGATGTATACAATATTTTTTGAAGTCTAAGGTTTTCTCTTCTACATGCACATCAGACAAGAGCTTGGCGTACCATTTTTAGTATAAACAGCACAGACTAATCTATAATGTTTGAAACTATTCACCCCTGAAATCTTATAAAATGTGCCTGCCCAGATCAAGAAGTCCGAAGATTCCCAAATGAGTCTTCAAGGGTGGATGGTTCGAGAAGTTGAATCATCACTGCTTTTATATTGAGTCCAAAAAGGTACAGACCATAGGCACTGTGGGGGGAAACCACGAATGTAATATTGGGACATATCTGGGCACTGTTCTGTAATACGAACAACATATGTTTGTACACAATTCAGAGATACAAAAATTATTCGGTATAGATATGCATTTTGATTGAATTTGTTTGGCAGCATTTTAGGATCCCGATACTATAATTTGTCTATGAATTATTTATGTGAAAGTGAACAATTCTGATTTACCCTTGAGCGGCCCAACTGTCTGTTTACAGATGCGCCTTCGCATTGTATTATGTCTTAGGAAACTCACTTCGAGATCTAGTTGTTTGTTTGACCTATTATTAGTGCTGGGAATGTTTCATGGATCAAACTGATACCATATATGGTTTGTCACGTTCAAAGTAAAAAAAAAAAACATTGTTCTGTAATTAAACAATTTTTAAGCACAGTTGTTTAGTGGTGCAGTACCAGTGCAGTGATATCTTATCCAATAATTCAATTTGGCCAATGACTGCCGCTTTTAAAATTCCCCGCGAAACCATTTTGTATACCTGACGTCATAATTGACATACAGTTCTCTCGGGCTATGGAAAAATAACCTCAAAGATCTAAGCAATAGAAATGAGCGTAACAAATGAAATTAAATCATTCAAGGGTATTCCATGGTTGCTAAAGGAAAGTATTAATAAAATCTGTTGCCTATAAGTGATCAGCTAATGCCTTGACTGGATTTTCTTTTTTTTATTAATATGATATTAATTTTATCTATTTTTTCTATCTCGCCCTGGGATAAAAAAATTATGACGTCGCGACACAACTATCCCAACGTAGCGGTAACAGTTGCATTACGTCTCGACACAAATTCAATGACGTCACAATGACGACGACGATTTATTCAGGTCACGTTATGACATCATTGCTTGCATTGCTGACTCGTTCCTATTAGAGAAAACGACGTAGCGCACAAGGCGCACAAGGTAAAAGAAAAAGTATCTTTCACCCTCTTTTGTGTAGGCCTACGACAAGAAACCTCAACTCTGCAAAGCACTCAGTGTACAGCCTCGTGTTTGACAACTTACATTTGTACGATTATCTTACCCCCCCCCCCCCCCCCCCCCCCCGGATTACATTTTCCTGTGTCACCCCAAAGAGTGTGATCATACTGGTATTATCAACTGTACTCATAGTTTATATGTATATTGTGGTGTGACAAGTCCAAATTGTGCATTGTCCATGATAAAATAAATCGGTTATCTGTTTTATATTCATTTTGTTAAAATGCATTATATAAAAAATAATATATTTCGTCCCCAACAGATGTGCTTTGAACTAGGGACCCTCGTGTCACTGAACGGCTGGCTAACCGACTGAGCTAAGCGCGCTTTTAAAAGCTGACAACAACATTACATAATATAGTTTCAAAAGCATAAGAATAACAAATAACATTTTGAGATGATCCCCGTCAGAGTTCACATTCACAGCTCATTCTCACATCCGCTCAGTTCGTGGAAATGTCTATTAGGATTCCCATAATAAATATTAATTTCTTCGCATACAGAGCGATTTTGATGGGAGATTTTATTTTTCTATTTCATAAGAAATTATACTGGATATATTAACACCATTTTACCGATTTTAGCCCTTCTTTGCCCGACTATTCGGTTTAAATATATTTGACGGCCGAATTACGACGACCTTATCTAAACTTACCGTCACTAGCTAGTATAGTCTATTACATCGTGCACATGTCTTAAATTATAGCCAGGTCTAAATAAAATAGTTTGTGGTCGATAGCTTTGTCATTACTTACGTATTCATATGACCGGTCTTGTGTACGTATAGTGTGTCGTCTCTGATGTAGTTTACGACCGTTTTAATACGTGCAGGTCGTGTCGAACGTCAGTCACGTGATACGATTAGGAATCCGACAAAACCCGAAGTCACTGAACATGGCGGTGATTGAAGGCGCTTTATTCAAAACCAGGAATATATGATTCCTTGATTTCGACTCTCTAATAGGCCGACATATGCTTTTGGGGAGCTAAATCATCAAGTTACATGTCAATGTTTAAATATCAAATGTTTAAGTTACATATCGTTACAGTGAAATTAGCAGCAATACAACTTTAATCTCCCTTACAAACATGTTAAAGAAAAACTCTACTGTGTATTTTTTGACTTCGACAAAGCCTTTGATAAAAATTGGAGAACAGGTTTGTGGAATAAGTTATTAATTAATAATGTAAATGGTAAAATGTACAATATTATATATGATATGTATCAAGGAATTAAGTCTAAAATTAACATAAATGGTCAAAATTCGATTTTTTTTCCTTGTGATATTGGTTTAAGACAAGATGAAAATCTATCGCCTTTTCTCTTTAGTCTATATCTCAATGACGTAGAAAACTTTTTATCCTTAAACAATATTAAAGGAATTGAATGTCTCGGCAATAAGATATGGGGTTTTTCAAATATGCAATCTATTGAACAATTCTATTTAAAATTTTGTAAACTACTTCTTGGTTTGAAGAAAAGTACACCAAACTACATGGTTTATGGAGAATTGGGTACAAGACCACTTATAATTGATATAAAAATGAAGATGATTAACTACTGGTCGCCTATGATGATATCTAAAGAAAGTAAAATTAATGTTATATTGAATCATATGCTATACCATGTATTTACAAACGAAAACAGAGCAGTTCCATACTTAATTTTTATACAAAACATTTTAAATGAGTGTGGTCTTGTATATATATAGAACTTGCAGCAAAATAACTTGAATCCACAATGGATAAAAGTGCAAGTGAAACAAATATTATATGACCAATTTTTACAGAAATGGAATCATAACGTTTTTCATTCTTCAATGTCAGTATGCTATAGAATATATAAAAAAGAGTGTAATTTTGAAATATATCTTGAATTATTGAATGATAACAAAGATTATCGATGTGTAAATTAAGAACAAGAAACCATAAATTTATTGTTGAAACTGGTAGGTGGAATAATATAGAATATCAAAACAGAATTTGTCCTTTTTGTGATACAAACGATATTGGTGATGAATTTCATTATTTACTAAAATGTCCATTTTTTAAGCTGGAAAGAAGGTTCTATATTAACAAGTACTACTATACGCAACCAAATATTCTAAAATTCTCACTACTTATGAATTCTGTTAATATTAAAACATTAAGAAATTTATGTAAATTTATCAAGGTTATTTTCCAAAAGAATTTATGATTTGTCCTTCCTTATATGTACATATTTTCTACTTTTCAAATTTTTGACTATTCCGATCTCAAAATCGGTCCGGTATTCGGAATTGGGAGGGATCGGTTTAGGGAAGTTTTATATACTATTAATAAAGAGGAATTCATTCCGTTCATGACATCCATGTTCGGTTTCTAGAGGTGATCGGTTTTGAGAAGGTTCGGTTTTGGGAAGTTACACTGTACATATAATGATAATTTATATGACCAATAAACGTACTGCATCACTCTGTAGATGATTGCTTAAAACAGAGATTTAGAATAGTTTGATATACTATCTAAATGTTTGCTTAAAAGAAAGAAAATCACATATTCAAATGGTATCGGGATTACGAGACGTGCACATCTAATTATATTTATAGATCCCTTTAGACAAGGAATTATAAGTCATATTAGACTATGTATTTTAGAATTAGTTCAGTTGCATTACTTCGTTCGTAATAAATTGGCAAAGAAGCTTACAGCTTAAACAGACCGAGGATCAGGTATAATTGTGTGTATATATATAGTTGTAAATTATCTTAGCCCCATATCAGAAATACTACACTACAAAACATTCGGTTATCCCCCCCCCCCCCCCAAATCAGCAGTCGCATGAGTCGGTATACAGGTACAAATTGATCAATTTTGAGGATGGTATCTCGGCACAGCGGCCGATTTTTATGCGGTTTTGATATCATTGTCAGCAAATTAAACAGAATAACATATCAAAACATAAGCGAGCCAACATGAGCTAGGTAATTCGACAGCGGTATCGTTACCCAGACCAAGGACGTATATGAGACTTATAAATCCTTGCCCAGACGATTTTTCTTGAGATGTGCATCATGCGATTTTTACGTTGTTTTTTCTTATTGAATTTAAACGGCGCTTTAATTTTAGCTAAATTTAAGTGTCCGAATGAGAACCAGAGAGACAGCGATGGGCGATATCTTTTAGTTAACTAAATCTGCCGATATATTTGAAATTATCTGATCCATGTTACGTGTTTAGTGAATAAAAGGATAACATTAATTTATTAATTTTTAATTCATATCCAGAGATTCTGAGGGTTCATACCTCTTAGCACAGGGAAATACCGTGATCGATTGAACGACTTGGGGGGGGGGTTCATAGTTTACAAAATGTCGCTCGATTTTAGCTGAGAAATTGTCAACATTGGATTCAAATGCATGTATCTGATTGTTAACAAAGTTAAAAACTCGACGTCTACAGCTAGAATAACATCCCCTACTAACAACCAGGTATGTGTCAAAGCCGTGTTTGATCGGAATAATTTTTGACAAGACATAATCGATGGTCGGTCGTGCCTGATTTGGTTTCCCACACCTTTATAGAGGGACCTTGCATGCAGTAGCGGAAAAGTCAGTCAGAAGGTGACATCTTTTCCGCTACAACAGTAGCTAATCAAAATTCGACCCGGTTGCTTAAATTAGATCATTGCTATAATATTAAACTGAGGCCATCACAATTTGACCCAGTCGCTGAAAATTAGACTCGTCACTGAAAATTAGACCACCACTGTAAAACTAATTAGACTTGGTCATCAAAATTAGACCCGCCACTGATAATTAGACCACCGCTGCAATATTAGACTGTGGTCACCAACATTAGACCCATCACTGAAAATTAGACCCATTAGACCCATCACTGAAAATTAGATCCGGTCACTGAAAACTAGACCCATCACTGAAAACTAGACCGCTGCTGTAATATTAGACCGGGGTTATGGAAATTAGTACCATGGTATTTAATTTTAGACCAGTTTGCTCAGAATTAGCTTTTTCTGATTATTAGGTAATTTTCTATCAATATTAGGCCTGTTTTGAAAATAAGGGCAATTTTTGTCAAAATTAGGCCTTTATGGTCTTCTAGAGCTAATAGCATATATGGATTCTTAACTAAATAATAAGCTACCATGACAATAATTAAGCTTTTTTGCTTTCAAAAAAAGTATATATATTAAATGAAATTAATTCTTTCCCTCAAGTTAGAGCTGCCAAAATTTTGTATTTTCCAACCATTTTCCCAAGTTGTCTCCCTTTTACACCCTTTCAGAGACGGTGGATACAGACTATAAATAAACTGCTTAAATTGTATGAGTAAAAATAACCAATCTTATCACATAATTAAATAACATGTAGTATCTTACATATAAGCATAAGAGTACTTCAAAATAAATATATTCATAAATAATCTACTTAGAGCCGTATAAATAAGCATTGTAATATATAAATATAATTATCACTAATCTACTGAGAATAAATAAATAAAAATATATTTGTCACATTATCAAATATAAATAATATCTGTAAGCACTGAATATTTAAAAATATAATTTAATAATCTACGTCTAATAAGATTATAAATAATATAGGATATAAGACAATAGAATTATTGATATAATAATTACATAATGTATATACAAAAGTCACACAGATATGAAAAAGAACAGATCATACATACCAAGGATAAATGAAAATATATTTTAATTGTTTGAAAAGGATTTCTTTTCATTATGTGTGGATATAACTGTGGGAACAAGAGAATTATTGACCACACTTTTCCTTTGTGAGAGGTTGGAGGTATGAAGCAACCTGGGTTATTTAACAATCAATGAAAACAATGCACGTATGTATGTCGAATTGGTCGTAATTACCGCTGTCATGAAACATCTGGTTACGTCGCAACATAAAAACAAAGTTATGAAACTATATATAAATGAAGAATTGATTAAAACCTGCTCACCAGAGAAAACAGAGATAGTTGTATTAGCATGGCTGTTATGATCGCCATATCGTTCTATCATAGACTGGGTGTAGCATCTTCTCGAATCACACGCCTGCAAGTAAAACCAACCGAAGTTGATCGTACCGTGTATTACTTTGTTTTTCGCCTCGTTGTAAACATTAGGTCCCTTCACGGTAAACATCCAAGGACTGAAACGGCCTATCGTGTTCAGTAGTGTCCCAAACGCCAGCACCACGGCGGAGCCATACACAACTTTCCTAGAAAACATGGCGGATCTCCTTATCTTAGAAACAATAGTTTACGTATGTAAGGCTTCCTCCAAGTCTCGGTGTACAGGTAACGGCGCCGTATATATAGTTTAATAAATGAGTGTAACGACCTTTGTTTATATACTTATACAGGTCGATATGTCATATACGGCTCAGTGCCTCGGTAAATCATAAACTATGGGAGGAAGTAAATGTCACCAAAACCTATACAAAAAAGCCAGCGGTTTTGTTATTGAGTTGTATACAGAGCAAAACATTACGGTATCAGGATGAACAGACTGCACTGTACATTCTAAGTGATTATAATAATTGCAAATTTGGTTGATATGATATGGAATCCAATAGGTACATAGACAATAAAACACATATATCCTGTTTAATAAACTAGTGATATTTCGTATGCCTATATATCATTTCTTAGGTGTACTTGAACATGACTTAGTTGATCAAAAGCTTCTGTGCATCAGGCCTTACCTTAGATATTACTGTTGACTCGAAGATCTTTGTGTTGTTTGTAAATTTTGGTTAAATATGAAAACAATTGTATAATTCAGGTAGTCCAGAGGATTCGGTACATTCTTCTGTCACCAATTATAACCATGCCATTGCGTTTACCTGCGTCTATAGCATGTACAAGGAGCGCTGTTTTGACCGTAAACGACTTAACAAAAGAATACACATCTGTACCCGACCGACCCTAATTCTTTTACCCCTGGACCTTATTTTTGTTTCCACTTTTCTTCGAAAAAAGGGTAATTAAAAAATCGGCACTTCGCTCTCAGACTCCGGTTCCGGCCATCATTTTAGAGAGAAAGACACTTTAAAAAAATCCTCCCGACCGACTGACCCTATTTTTTGCCAATGTAACCCTAAACAGACATATTTTTTGGCCTAAGTGCTGGACAAAAAAGCACAAGAAGGGGAATATAAATATTTTAATGCTGCCTAGCAAGACTGCTAGAAGGTCCCAAGCCCTTGAAAAAGCAGAGGGGAAATAATTGTATTCGCCGAAAAAAAAACCACTGAAAAATCATGTAGTGCTGGTAGCAATTCCCATAGTGAAGTGGCTATCACACATGTCAGATTCAGATTCTTTTATTTCCTTGTTTTTAACATATTGGAGAGTTGACACAAACATATACAATATAACAATGCAGACAGTGTTGGACAATCATATAACTACATTTTGCATAACAAAACAGATACATTTTATGATTAATTATGTATATATACCATATCATAAGATACGATATCAATGATTTATAATGCACATTTCAAAACCTTGAAAGATTAATTAACTTAAATTAGAAACAAAATTATCTCGTAGCTTTAAAGATGCTCCACCGCCGACAAATGGTATATTTTCACAACCAGAGACAGTAGCCGACGAATTAGTATTTTTCTTCAGTTACAAAAGTTACTTACTTTACACCATTACCACCATTAAAAAGTTTGAGCTCCTAATTCTACTTCAAGTTAAAAATATGAAAAATAATTAATTGCATCCCGAAAAAAATCCGTGGCACTATATCCTATATGGAATGAATTACTGATTGCGCATGCACAAAAGCAATATAAATTATTTTTATATTATTTTTGTGTTAATGAGACATATATATTCTCGATTAAACACCAATTATTGTTCAAACAATTAATATCATTTATGCTATGTCGGCGGTGGAACATCTTTAAAGCCAAATCTATATACTTTCCAAACCTGTTTAACTCCTCTATATTCTGGGTTGATAATAAAAGTACCAAGTGAAACACACTAGGATGTCTATAATAATATGATTTAATATATTTTTTCTTAAATCAGAGTAACAATTACATATAAGTATAAAGTGAAATTCATCTTTAATGTCATTAGCATAACATACCTCACACAATCTTTTAATTCTCTGTCGATTCCTATATCTCCCTTGTTCAATATTTAAGTTATTTGAACTAATTCTTATACGTGCAATATTCTTCTTATGTGAATTATCAATTGATTTCGTTAAGTAAAAGTGAAGAGTGAATTTATCTATAAGATGTCTAAGAGAAACTCCTTTGATATCGTTTGTAAAAATCGTATAATCTATTCTCAATAATTTTATAAGTAACTTTATCATCTACTGTCATATTAATGCAGAGATATGTTAATCCTAATTTATTCAATCCCCACGTATATTTAAAATCCAACTGTCATCAGATCGTATTTTGTCTTCGTAGCAAGCTCTTAATGCACAGTTATTTGAGGTATGAATCTAATTATACGTAATTTTCTTAATGTTGACAATGCCAATCTTCTGAGTTCACTATATACTCAATTATAACAAGTGCTCTTCTTTACCCCTAGTATTTTTTTACAAAAAAATAAATGAACCTTTTATATATCTAAGGTTTTATGAAAACCCAGTCACTATGTGGCAGGAGACCCTGGGTTCGATTCCCGGCGGGATTTTCAGCACAATTGGTTTGTTACTGCTTTTCGGTCAGATTTTCATATATCGGAATCTTCCAAAAATCGGTATGTAATGAGTAAACAAGTGTCATCGTTGTTATTTCAGCCTCGTAGCAGGCGCGTAGATAGCACTCGAGCGATAGCCCTAACCACAAGCACAGATGCCAAAATAAGTAATTGTTATATACATGTATATATTAATAAGCATGTTTAATTGGCTGGACCAATGGTCCATTGCAATTGAATGAAAGAACCGGTACCCGCTTCCTTACAAGAAGTTGTTTGAAGATTGTAGTTTTTTTACCACTATGACCTTGAATGAAAGTCAAGGTCATTCATCTTAACAAACTTAGTAGCTGTTTGCATGTCGGCATGCTATAGGTCTAAAACAGAACTTCACATGATTTAAGGTTATTTGGCTCAGTGACCTTGAATGTTGGTCCACCTAAATACGTTTCGATATTCATATATATATTCTATATGTAAATACCATCCAGTTATATAAATGAGTTTTATTCTATAAACTATATGTAGATCCTATATGTAAATATCATCTAGCTAATGGAGTGTACGCTTCATTTTTGTCTGATATTGTTACAAGAAACCATCTACAAATGTACGTCGGTTATGCCAGAAAAATACCCGTCTTTTCTCTTTTTGTACCTTCGCCATCATATGCATGTTGGATACGGGGAACTGCAGTTACTCTAATCCGGTTCCCCCCCATGTAATGTACATGTAGTTAACAAGAAATAGTGTGGTTTTTGTGTGTGTAAATATTGATGAATTCATAACATTTAACTCTATAATGGTTTTAGTAGTCAAATCAATTTCTCTGACATTTTTATCAAAAGTATATAAATAACTAGTTTATCCTTGTACTGCAATCTAATTAAATTTAGATTGTCTTGTACTGCAACATTGACTTGTGCAAGTCTATGTGTTATACTAAAATTACGGAAACTAGCCAGTGCTTATCCGAAAGACAGCGACGCTCATTGTGATTTATCTTCCTTCGGTCGCTCCGATTACTTTAGGTGGATGCTATTTTTTGACATTCGATTCCGTCATTGTATTTCCGGATGTATAATATATATATATTATTATTATCCACTGGATAACTTTTAGTAAATTACTGCACAACGTGTCTTTCCGGTGCGATGTAAACTTCCGGTTTTAATCAAAACAACTGCATGGTGCATGTTTCACATTTTGTATGCAAGTACAACAGGTCGGAGAGAGAAGTCCTGATTCAATCAATACAAAGGAATACAACTACAGGTATAATATACTGTTACAGTAACATTGTTATTTAGCAACTCTATGCATCTCTACTGAGTACATCCCTGGACCATCTCATAGTAAAACTGGATACTTATTGTTATTTCTCAGAAAGTACTTCATGGATCATTCTCAAATTTCATATGTAGATTCCCCTAGGGCCATAGTTGTGCATATTACGTTTTGGGACCGATTGGTCAACAAGATGGCCGCCAGGCAGCCATCTTGGATTTGACAGTTAAAGTTTGTTATTGCTATTTCTCAGAAAGTGCTGAAAGGATCATTCTCAAAATTCATATGTAAAGTTAGGTTCCCCTTGGGCCCTAGTTGTGCATATTGCGTTTTGAGACCGATCGATCAAGAAGATGGCCGACAGATAGTCATCTTGAATTTTGATAGTTAAAAATTGATATTTTTCAGAAAGTACGTAAGGGATCATTCTCGAATTTCTTCTGAAGGTTCTTTGAGGGCCCTCGTTGTTCAAATTGCGATTTGAGACTGAGCAGTCAACAAGATGGCTGCCAAGCAGCCATCTTGGATTTTGATAGTTAAAGTTTGTTATCGCTATTTCTCAGAAAGTACTGCAGGGATCATTCTCAAAGGAGTAGATATGATAGGACCAGTATTTGGCCTTAATTTTTCAGGCCGAAAAAAAATAACTCTGATCCCCATCTATTTCATATCAATAAATACTCTCATACTTGCCATTCATTAAAACATATTTTTTTATAACCATGTACACGGTGTGTCCCACCTATGACGTCATCAAATTGATGATTTTCCTCTTCTTGCCAAATTTTGCTAGAAATTCATCATCTTTAATTTAGAAAAGGCTTGAAATGAATTTGGCCGCCACCTTGGAGAAACTTTACATTTTGCATGGATATGCGTAAATACACGATACACAACGTGTGAAAATCTCTTTCTGCTCCACGAAGGCGGCCACATTCATTTTTAGAGAAAACCACTCAAAAAGTATGATTTTTCAAGGATTTTTGTGAAAAATGGCGGGAAACTGCATGTTGATGATGTCATAGTGAACATAATTGGCACATGCGGGATATTTTCGAGATGTAATGTGTTAGCAAATGTATTCAGCTGTTATATGGCAAAATATGTTGTTCTTTATTGGAGAATTAATTTTGAGGCCATATTCGAGTCTTAACGTACCTTCTCCTTTCTTCTGAAGGTTCTTCGAGGGCCCTCGTTGTGCAATTTCATATGTAGGTTCCCCTAGGGCCCTAGTTGTGCATATTGCGATTTTGGGACCGATCGGTCAACAAGATGGCCACCTTACAGCCTCCTTGGATTTTGATAGATGAAGTTTGTTATTGCTATTTCTCAGAAAGTACTGAAGGGATCATTCTCGAATTTCTTCTGAAGGTTCTTTGAGGGCCCTCGTTGTGCATATTGCGATTTTAGACTGATCGGTCAACAAGATGACCACCAAGCAGCCATCGTCAACAAGATGGCCGCCAAGCAGCCATCTTGGATTTTTATAGTTGAAGTTTGTTATCGCTATTTCTCAGAAAGTACTGAAGGGATCATTCTCAAAATTCATATGTAACGTTAGGTTCCCCTTGGGCCCTAGTTGTGCATATTGCGTTTTGAGACCGATCGATCAACAAGATGGACGACAGGTAGCCATCTTTAATTTTTGATAGTTAAAAATTGTTATTTCTCAGAAAGTACTTCAGGGATCATTCTCAAATTTCGTGTGTAGGTTCCCCTAGGGCCCTAGTTGTGCATATTGCGATTTTGGGACAGATCGGTCAACAAGATTGCCACCTTGCAGCCATCTTGGATTTTTATAGTTGAAGTTTGTTATCGCTATTTCTCAGAAAGTACTGAAGGGATCATTCTCGAATTTCTTCTGAAGGTTCTTTGAGGACCCGCGTTGTGCATAATGCGATTTCAGACTGATCGGTATACAAGATGGCCGCCAAGCAGCCATCTTGGATTTTGATTGTTTAAAATTGTTATCGCTATTTCTCAGAAAGTACTGCAGGGATCATTCTCAAATTTCTTCTGAAGGTTCTTCGAGGGTCCTCGTTGTGCAATTTTGTGATTTTGGGACAGATCGTTCAACAAGATTGCCACCTTGCAGCCTCCTTGGATTTTGATAGTTGAAGTTTGTTATCGCTATTTCTCAGAAAGTACTGAAGGGATCATTCTCGAATTTCTTCTGAAGGTTCTTTGAGGGCCCTCGTTGTGCATATTGCGATTTGAGACTGATCGGTCAACAAGATGGCCGCCAAGCAGCCATCTTGGATTTTGATTGTTAAAAAGTGTGATTGCTATTTCTCAGAAAGTACTGAAGGGATCATTCTCAAAATTCATATGTAAAGTTAGGTTCCCCTTGGGCACTAGTTGTGCATATTGCGTTTTGAGACCGATCGATCAACAAGATGGCCGACAGGTAGCCATCTTTAATTTTTGATAGATAAAAATTGTTATTTCTCAGAAAGTACTTCATGGATCATTCTCAAATTTCATATGTAGATTCCCCTAGGGCCATAGTTGTGCATATTGCGATTTTGGGACCGATTGGTCAACAAGATGGCCACCTTGCAGCCATCTTGGATTTTGATAGTTGAAGTTTGTTATCGCTATTTCTCAGAAAGTACTGAAAGGATCATTATCAAATTTCTTCTGAAGGTTCTTTGAGTGCCCTCGTTGTGCAAATTGCGATTTGAGACTGATCGGTCAACAATATGGCCGCCAAGCAGCCATCTTGGATTTTGTGCTTAGTTGTGCATATTGCGCTTTGGGATTAAACGGTCAATAAGATGGTTGACAGGCTGCCTTTTTGGAATTTAGTTTAAACAATATTTATTCAAATATATACATACATATACACCAATACATACAGATAGCTAGGATAGGAAAACAAGCTAAGAGCTTATATTAATTCCTCTCCTAAAATAAAGCACGGCGTTTTGACATGGACATATACACAATAACAGAACAACCAGTGAGACAATACATTTATACTTAAGTAGAGATATTTCTCTCTCTCTCTCTATATATATATTTTTTTCTCCGTAGTACATTAAGTGTTTAATATAGAAATATACTGTCAATAGAAATTAATTTTATAGTTACTTTTCAATTAAGTGATAAATCTATATGATTTACGTATACATCTACTGCAGACATTTAAAATAATAATTTTGTGATAGTAAATGTTAAGTTATAATTATGAATTAATTATGTGGTTTGACAAGTAATATTGATTGAAACCCCAGTGAAAAAACAAGAAAACTATACAAGGTATGAATTACTAAAATCTTTTACTGTAAAAGATGAACTTCTGTACTGAAACAAAAATTTCCTCGTTCATTTTATTTTCAAATGAAGGATCACCCCATAAAAGGATATTTAAATTGTTTTTGGAATTTGATAGTTGAAGTTGTTTGTTAACTCTATTTCTCAGAAAGTGCTGAAAAGATCTGTCTCAAATTTCATATGAAGGTTCCCCTAGGTCCCTAGTTTTGCATATTGCATTGTGGGACTGAACGGTGAGCAAGATGGTCGACAGGCTGCCCTCTTGTATTTTGATAGGTGAAGATGTTACAGCTATTTCTCAGAAAGTACTGAAGCGATCTGTCTCAAAATTTATATGTAGTATGTTTCCATTGTCAGACATAGATCATTCTTTTGTGGGCGCCAAGATCCATCTGGGATCTCTTGGTAAAGAAAATTTTTGCAGGCATGTCTGTGATTGTTTCAGATTTGTTCCTCTGAGCTGCCTTAGTACTATGAGATTGTCCAGAGGTGTAGAGATCATATATGAACGGAACCTCTGGATTATCAAGGATATTTAAAGTAGACCTGCACATGTATATAACTCCCCGGCTCAATCTAGCTATGATTAACGACAGTTTATAGGTAGTTTCCCCTCAAGGAATGAATTCCCCTCTGGCCTAACATTCCCCTGAAGATTTAAAAATTCACCGCTCTGAAGCTAAAAAATGACCGTCTTTGTAATTCACCTGTGGCTTATTTTTCATTAATTTTGTAGACTTTTGTTTGCAAATTTCTTCATATTTATCATAGATACTGCATATTTTATGATAAACTCAAACTGTAATTATA
Source organism: Argopecten irradians (assembly GCF_041381155.1). Lineage (NCBI taxonomy): Eukaryota > Metazoa > Mollusca > Bivalvia > Pectinida > Pectinidae > Argopecten > Argopecten irradians. The sequence continues at coordinate 30,450,278 of NC_091147.1, read as the reverse complement.
TGGAATCTTGCTTTACTAAATCTGAAAATTAAATTAATTGTTTAAAGATACTCCACAGCCGACAGAGCATAAATGATATTCATCATTTGAACAATAATTGGTGTTTAATCGTGTATATATATGTCTAAGTAACACAAAAAATAAAATAAAAAAGATTATTTTGCCTTTAGTGCAGGCGCAATCAGTACTTCATTCCATATAGGACATAGTGCCATGGAATTTTTTCGGGATGCAATTAATTATTTTTCATATCTTTAACTTGAAGTAAAATTAGAAGCTGAAACTTCTCAATGTTGGTATATGGCGTGCCGAACGTTGCAAAATTCAATAAGTAAAGTAAAATGTGTAAAGAAAAAAATGGTTTTGTAATATATCGTTATATGCGTTCAATATGTTTAATAGATGTGTAAAAACAATAAATGTTTGTGTATTTTTTTAATATTTATATGTAAAAATAAAATATTTGTTCAATACTTTTTTTTTGTGTGTGAAAAATACATATTTGTGTGTAAAAATATATATTTATGTGTGATTTTCACACACAAACATAAAACAACATCACACACACATATATTTTTTACACACAAACCATTTTTTTCACACACAAATATAAAAAAAATACACACAAATGTATTTTCACACACACAAAGAAATTTTGTTCACACAAATATAAAACAAAATCACACACAAATATATATTTTTACACACAAACTATTTTTTTCACACACAAATGTAGAAAAAAATGCACACAAATATTTTTTCACACTCACAATTAAAAATAATGAACACATATAACGATATATCACAAACACATTTTTTTCGCACAAATGTTTTTACTTATTGAATTTTGCAGCGTTCGGCACGCCATATTGGTAATGGTGTAAAGTAAGTAACTTTTGTAACTGAAGAAAAATACCAAATCATCTGCTACTGTTTTTGATAGTGAAAAAATACTATTTGTCAGCGTTGGAGCATCTTTAACAGTATTTTTTTGTCAAAATGAACATGATTTTGGACCAAAATAAGAAAAGTTAAATTTCTCAATATTTCTTCAAACTTTCCCGTATTTTGAAAAAGGGTAATTTCCCCTAAAACCTAGATTTATCCCTGAACTTACATGTAGTAGTAGTCACTATAGCCAGTTCGACAAACCAGACAATTCCTGAACAAAGCAACAATTGCATGCTTTGATCTAATAATTATCTAGCATACTAAAACATACATTCATGCATTATGACAATAAAACATTTATTTCAAACAAAAGTCAAAGATTCAGATATGGACGTTGATTTTCTGTGTCCATGCAGTGCCACAGGCCTAGGTAGAACGAATATACGTACCCGGCCTACTATACCTTTCGGCCGAGTACGAATTGGTCCCCATGTGTTGTAGTGGAGCACTGCCACCGAAAATCACTCGGGCACAGTTTTCTATATTTTTTTTGTAGGTTTCCGATTATTTTATGCAAATACATGCATTTACATAATATTTTTGTCCAAAACAAACAAAGTACCATTCTTTATATCTACCGTACCGCTCACAAGACGTCAAATTCACAATTTGTGAACTAGCAGTATTTATAAATTCCCTTCAGAAAGACCTTCATATGTATTATGTAAAAAAAAATTGCCTCGATGAGAATTTGATATTTTATGTGGTTCAGTTTTATTGCCGTGAAGGTAAGCGATATCAAACAAGTACGATATAATGCAAACAGACGTTTTTCTTACGGTTTTCATAATCATTACTTTGCTCCATTAGCAGTAATAGACACCAATTGTAGCTCTAAAGACGACATCATTTTCTGTCTATAAGTCTTTTGAGCTACAATATTGCAGCTAAGGCCTAGGGTGCCGCGAATTCAATATGTTGATATTTTAAATTCTTTTAGAACATATTTATTAATGAAGTCAATTTCTTCCTTTTCTGATTGTAAGTGATAGAACCTTTTTCATTAAGACACCAAGAACAAATTTACATACCTGGCCTACTATACCTTTCGGCCGGGTACGAATTGGTCCCTATGTGTCATATAGTGGAGCACTGCATCCGAAAATCACTTGGGCATAGTTTTCTATACTTTTTTGTAGGTGTCCAATTATTTTTTGCGTATACGTGCATTTACATATTATTTTTGTCAAAAACAAACATAACTACCATTCTTAATATCTACCGTACCGCTCACAAGACGTCAAATTCACAATTTGTGGACTTGTCGTATAAATTTCCTTCAGAAAGACCTTCATATGTATTATGTAAAAAAAATAATGCCTTGATGAAAATTTGATATTTTATGTGGTTCAGTTTTATTGCCTAGTAGGTAAGAGATATCAAACAAGTACGATAAAAATGCAAACCAATGTTTTATAATGGTGTGCATAATCATTACTTTGCTCCATTAGCAGTAATCGGCACCAATTGTAGCTCTAAAGACGACACCATTTTCTGTCAAAATGTCTTTTGAGCTACAATATTGCAGCTATAAGATACCTAACATATAAATGTAACGGTATGAATTGCTTCTTTTTTTTCTGCTTTTTTTTCGTAAAATGGCCAGGGCTCGCTCGGCCATCAACAGCAGACAATCAGGGGGCCCGTAGCAAATTTGAGGGGCGTGGGCCCCCGGTCTTATGTTAGCATTGATGGTCGACATAAATATGCGGAAGACACAATTAACGACAAGATAGCTTCTTCAAGCTTAAATGAAAGCCATGCAAAGTCACCAGCCGGCAGAAGAAATTGTCGAAAAGTGATACCTCGCAAATTATAGTGACACAGACTAGATTCTACTAAGTTTGCAGAATAGGAATAGGCCACCTTATTTAAGTATGGGATTATTGTTCAAAATAAAATCCCAACACAAATAAATGTACAGTCTAGGTCTACTGACATACACTTCTTGGAATGATATATGAAAAGAAATAAGAAATTCCATCAAGATAGGCTTTATTAAGACAAAATTTTGTATACTGTATTTAGGGCTTTTCACCATGTGGTGAAAAGATCTATTGTTTTTGTTCTGTTTTTAGCACACCATCATCAGATGTTGGGCTATTCAAATCGCTTTTCATCCGTTGTCCTTCGTCCGTCCTTCCGTTCATCCGTCCGTCCGTCCGTCCGTCCGTCCGTCCGTCCGTTAACATTTCTTGTTACCGCTATTTCTCAGAAAGGGCAGAAGTGATCTTTCTCAAATTTCATATGTAGGTTCCCCTAGAGCCCTAGTTGTGCATATTGCATTTTGGGACCGATCGGTCAACAAGATGGCCGCCAGGCCGCCATCTTGGATTTTGATAGTTAAAGTTTGTAACCGCTATTTCTTCGGAAAAGACTGGAGAGATCGCTCTCAAATTTCATATGTAGGTTCCGCTGGGGCCCTAGTTATGCATATTGCATTTTGGGACCGATTGGTCAACAAGATGGCCGCCAGGCCGCCATCTTGGATTTTGATAGTTAAAGTTTGTTAACGCTATTTCTCAGGAGTACTAGAGGGATCTCTCTGAAATCTTATATGTAGGTTCCCTTGTGACCCTAGTTGTGCATATTGCATTTTGGGACCGATCGGTCAACAAGATGGCCGCCAGGCCGCCATCTTGGATTTTGATAGTTAAAGTTTGTCACCGCTATTTCTCAGAAAGTACTGAAGGGATCTCTCTCAAATTTCATATGTAGGTTCCCCTGGGGCCTTAGTTGTGCATACTGCATTTTGCGACCGATCAGTCAACAAGATGGCCGCCAGGCAGCCATCTTGGATTTTGATAGTTAAAGTTTGTTACCGCTATTTCTCATAAAGTCAGGGGTTTCATTATCTTTCAAGTGAGGCGGTACAATTACAATTTCAGGGGGTACTTTTCTATACCATCTGTATGCTATATAATGTGATTTAGCCCAAATCAGGCGGTACCACAGCCAGGTTCAACCGGCAAAAAGTACCGGGTATCGCCTGTTATTGAAACCCCTGTAAAGTACTGGAGGGATCACTCTGAAATTTTATATGTAGGTTTCCCATGGACCTTAGTTGTGCATATTGCATTTTGGGACTGATCAGGCAGCCATCTTGGATTTTGATAGTTAAAGTTTGTTACCACTATTTCACATAAAGTACTGAAGGGATCTCTCTCTGTTGTGCTTATTGCATTTTGGGATTGCTCAGTCAACATGATGGCCATCAGGCCACTATCTTGGAGTTTGACAATTGAAGTTTGTTACCGCTATTCCTCAGAATTAAAGTACTGAATAGATCTCTCTCAAATTTTATATGTAAGTTCCCCTAGGACTTTAGTTGTGCATATTGCATTTCTCGGACTTATCTGTCAACAAGATGGCCGACAGATAACCATCTTGGATTTTCATAATTGAAGTTTGTTATATATCTCAGAAAATAGGATCTTTCTCAAATTTCATATGTAGTTATATGTAGTAAAAGTTTGAAAAGCAGAGAAAAGATCCTTCCATTGTCAGACGTAGATCATTCTTTGGTGGGCGCCAAGATCCCTCTGGGATCTCTTGTTTATTATTATCCTTATTATTACAAGCTAACCAATACTTACATAATATATAATTCATTTTTCGCAATATTTAATTACGTGTGGACATGACGTACAAAGCCATTATTTTACATGATGAATAATTTGCGTGCCCCTGTGCTTGGGCTGAGGTGACCAATATTACATTTCAAGGTCCCGAAATAGCAGTTGAGATGGGTTGTTTTTATCTTGTACACACGTTCCTTCCACATATTTGTAATTCTAAATGTAATTTTTAAGTAGGTCAAAAATCCAAGATGGCCGCCATGACGTCATACCTAAAAAGTTTAAAACAGCCATAACTCAAAAACCGTTTAAGATACAGCAAATATTTTTTATGTTTTATGTAGATCGTATAAAAGACTAACTTTTATTCAATTACAGCAATGAGGTCAAAGGTCAAACAATTTCTTTGATTTTTGGATATGTTATGTAGAATTGATAGTGAAACAAATAACATACAGACCACTTTTCTGTTATACGTGAACTTTCGGTTGTAAATAAGGATCAATGTTCAAAAGTGCATTTTTTTGACAAACTCATTAACAAATCTTCTTTTGAAATTCTAGAAGGCCTAGACACCTAACATTAGGCATGTGGCATGCTGACATAAATGCCTACCAAGTTTTTCAATATGATTGACCTTGACCTATATTCAAGGTCACAGGAGCCAAAACATCTAAAATATCCAAATGACTTCTGAATTTCTGGAAGGCGTAGAGATCTTATATTAGGCCTGCAGGATGCTGAAATAAATGGCTGTTAAGTTTGTTTATATAAATGACCTTGACCGTAATACCTTTTAGGTGAAAAGCCCGTCAAATTGTCCCGGTGACAATTTCTAGTTATTATTATTATTAGGGCTTTTCACTATTTGCGAAAAGACCTATTGTTTTATTGTTTTCGTTAAGTTTCTTATTCTTATTCTTATTATTATTCTTATTATTATTCTTCCTGTTTTTGTGAACGCTCTATCGGACAAACGGTATGACATAAGATAAAAATTATTTCAGTATATTTAAACCATGTATCTGAAGGTGTTCCATGAACAAAATTAAGTAGGTCAAAAAATCCGATATGGCCGCCATGACAGAAAACCTAAAAACACAAAAACTGCTATAACTCAAAAAGTATGAAAGCTATTTCAAATCTGAAGGTATTTTATTGTAAGAAATGGACATATCTAACTTTATTCCATTACATGTTAATACAAAATATGTCTCGTGAAAAAGCTCGCTAGAGGTCAAAGTTAACCTAATGTTACTATTTTTAGATTTTTTTTCATTATTCAATTTTTCTCAAACTTTTTGCATTACATCGATGCAGTATGCCATTCTGAAGATTTTAATGTCTTCAAACGTAAAATTGGTCCTCTAATTAATTTTTTATGACGTAATCAATATTTAAAGATGCTCCACCGCCGACAGAGCATAAATGGTATACATTATTTGAACAATAATTGGTGTTTAATCGTGTATATATATGCCTAATTAACACACACAATAACATAAAATAATTCATTTCGCCTTTGGTGCATGCGCAATTATTACTTCATTCCATATAAGATATAGTGCCACGGAATTTTTTCGGGATGCAATTAATTAGTTTTCATAATTATAACTTTAAGTAAAATCAGAAGCTCAAACTTTTTAATGGTGGTAATGATATAAAGTAAGTAACTTTTGTACCCGAAGAAAAATACTAAATCGTCTGCTCTTGTTTTTGATAGTGAAAAAATACCATTTGTCAGCAGTGGAGCATCTTTAACAAAGAAATTTTTGCAAATTTTGACAATTATATTTTAAACATCTCCTCTTATTCCACCAGTCCAATCAAGCCCAAACTCACACAAAATCTTACACTTATTACCGTGACCAATTCTTGTTAATATGGTGTTGATTCAAATTCAAATATGGCCGCAATTTCCGGTTGATCAATGACTTATAGTGCAAAATTGCCGTTTTCGGTGAAAATCACGAAAATATCTTCTTGTCAAGTTCTACATGGTATAGAGGCTTCATATTTTGCATGAAGTAAGCTTAGGTAATTGACTATCAAGTTTGAAAAAATAAACGAGCCTGAGCTTCATCCAAGGTCACAGAGTGCGTGTGATAGTAGAGCTATGAAAATAATCCTGTGAAAATTCAGCTCATTGAGACAGCCGTAGCTCGTTAACCGCTAAGTTAATTTCTTTCATTTTTACGCTTAAGGCTATATAGCCTTACAGCGTATTGTCATTGCCTGCGATACCGGAAATACTGGTAGGCCTAATGCCTTTTCGACTACGACAACACCTAGCGTGAAAAAGTACTACACCTCAGGTCCAAAAAAATCCGCTTTCTAAAGCAAATATGTTGTCATGGTGTAATTATGATTGCATGAAAAAAATCTGTAGTATTTCCTTAAGTGTTATATAGTTTCAAAAATGTGTCCAAAGCTATAATATCATGGTCTATTTAAGGAAAATAGTGAGAATAATTTGCATGAATGATAGCGATCGATGACCTAAATTCTCGCCAATCATTTGCATATAGGATGAACTTCTAGTTTAGATAACACTAAATAAAGGAATTGACAGGATTTAAGTATGTATAAGTAGGGTTGGTATGGGTACTAAATTTTGTCCTCGTGTACCCGAATTGAAGTATCCGATCCGTACCTAGATACTCGACATGTATTCCTACAGTATGTGAACGTATTCCTATGTGAACGTATCAACTTCGTGAGTTAGCTTAGTGGTACAATTTACCGATGTTGTTTGGGGCGATCTGCAGATGGAGCAAATTTCAATGTAATCATAATGAAATGTGAGAGATTTATTCTCCAATACTGCAAATGGCATTGGTATATCAATTTAATATCAATCGGTAACATCATACAATCGTAATGTAACAAGCTGACAGAGCCCAGAATGTCCGTGACATATGTTGTTTACCGCACATGCGCAACAGGAAGTACAAAAGAGTGACGTAGTCTTCATTCGGATAGCCTCTGGTGTTGTCATATACAGCATACCGATAGTGAAAGTAAACATGTGCGCCATTCATGATCACTTCTCCGATCATGGGAAATAAGAATTGCAACAATGTTGCTTGTGAACATGTCGTTAGCAGATGAAGTGTCATCCTTTGTGAGTATAATAGAACAAAAGAGTGCTATTTTGTACTTCTTCAGGGGCGGATTCAGGTTTTGAGGTTAGAGGGGGCGTGTGACCAAGCAAATCAGGCGAGGGGTCTGGGGGCCGCCTAGGCCCCCAGAAGCTCTAGAATAAATGGTGCAAAATCCTGCATTCTGAGGATTTCATGAACACATTTTCCAGAAAATAATTGAAGCCATTTAAGGATGTTTATTTATGGTTTTCGTCTCAAGTGTCATATTTTTTATTTGAAGTTTTGATTTAATTTTTTTCTTACAGAATTGCATTATCAAAATCTTAATATTTATATGGACATAAAGCGAAGAAGGGTGGGGGTCTGGGGGCCGCCTAGGCCCCCAGAAGCCCTCGAATAAATGCTAATAAATCCTGCTTTCTGAGGACTTCATGTACACTTTTTACAAAAAATAATTGAAGCCATGTAAAACTGTTCGTTTATTATTTTTGACGTCTAATGTCATATTTTGAATATAAAGTTACAGAATTGCACTGCCTAAAATCTAAATATTTATAGAGGCACGAAGCAAAGAAAAGGATGGGGGTCTGGGGGCCGCCTAGAACGAATATACGTACCCGGCCTACTATGCATTTACATATTATTTTTGTCCAAAACAAACATAAATACCATGCTTACTATCTACCGTACCGCTCACAAAACGTCAAAATCACATTTTGTGAGCTTGCCGTATAAATTCCCTTCTGAAAGACCTTCATATGTATAATGTAAACAAATAATGCCTCGCCTAGTAGGTAAGCTATATCTACGATAAAATGTAAAACAAACGTTTTATAATGGTTTACATAATCATCACTTTGCTCCATTTGCAGTAATAGGGAACAATTGTAGCTCTAAAGAAGACACCATTTTCAGTCTAAAATACTTTTGAGCTACAATATTGCAGCTAGGGGTCGCCTATTGAAGGTTTTTATAGGACTAATAAAAATGTATGTGAACTTTTTTAACGATATAAGCTTTTACTTTTATACATTATCTGTCAGATTAGATAATTTATTTCCACTCACATACACAATCTTCATAATTCGTGTATTGGACAATGACAGAAAAGAAGGCTAGTGGTCTTGTTTATGGCCAGACGCTGCCTGGAATTATTATTATCATCCTGTTTTCTAATAGGGAGCCTTTTGTCATGTGCATTATTTTTTTTAACATTGTTTGTCCCATCTTATAACATTATCGGTAAGATATGTTTTTGTTGAAACAAAATAGGAAGGCATCTGGCCATGGTGTGCACCCAGACCCCTAGAAGCTCTCATTTTCTGTCGCATTTGGTTCTCCATTTGGCTTGATTTTCCACTTTTTTCTTTACGCACATTTTCTTAGGACAAATAAAAAGCTTCTAGAAGCATTCGACGTCAGTAGTAATCTTGTAACTGGCGTTTTGAAAGTACGCACACATTTGTGAATTGATAGTCGGATTTAATACAGGACTTTAATGCTGAATCAAAAATGTGTAATATGTCATTTACAACCTGAAGAACGAAGGGCATGGCATATAGTCAACCAGCGAAGACTCATGGCCAGCTACAATTCCTTCCACCCACCCCCTCCCCCTTTTCTTTTATTTGCTAAGGATATCGAGATATAACCTGTCAATATTGAATATTAATGACGATAAATTATCTAATATATTGGGATTTTATCGGGTTTTTTTTAGGAAAAAGTAAATACTTGAAGGGATTTACATTGTACCTTTTAAGCGATGGTGATAAAACCTTATGTTCATGCATGTATGTACCACAAAGTCGAATACATTTAGATTTTAAAATGATAACATCAAACGGTAAAGGTAGGAAATGGAGCTTTCTGTCTAATTCTCACTCTTTATCTAATTCCTTATTTTTTTTCCCTTTTCCTTTCTCTCTCTATTTTTTTCTTTCTTCCTTCTTTTCCTTCCCTCCCCTCTTTCCTTTTCCCTTCTTTTTCCCTTTTCTTTTTTTTCTCTCTCCTATTTTAGGGGGGGCGTACGCCGGGTCCGCCCCCCCTTGGATCCGCGCCTGCTTCTTGTTACTGAATTTTACGTTTACACAGACATCTAACACTCAGTATCAGTATGTTTCGTCAGTATTTTGACGGATGCCCGGCCGGGAAGCCTACACATGGTTCCTACGTGTATTTTGACGGGTACCCGGGTACTTCCCCAACACGACCCGTGTGGCAATAATCAAGGCCTACAACATCCCATTCGTATTTGGACACAGAAACAGCAAAAATCGTAAGTGTTCATTTCGTTTTGCTTATACATGTCTACAGTAAATAAATTACACATGAAGTGAACTTACGTGTCTCTGTGTATTTCTGCTAACGTATGTGATATAGATGTTTTATTTTATTACAAGAACAAGAACATTACTTTATATTTTGGAGCAGTTTCCTTTTCAAATTCGAAGTTGACAAAAATTAACTGCTAGCATTATTTTCTAATTTTATGACATACAATTTAATGCATTTAATTCAGTAGGTATAACAGATTTAATTTGCCAAATTGTCCATATTGATACCGTGTTAATGGAGTGTCACATCACAAAACATAACAGTATGTAGGATTTTGTATAGTGTGTAACATACATGACAATGAATTAGCATATTGATGTAATCAATTAATATATAGCTACTGTTGTAGAGGAAAAGATATCACCTTCTGACTGACTCTGCTACAACAGTAGCTAATCAATATAGAGATACAATTGTAGCGGGATTGGACTGGGTCGATCATCGGTGACCAGGTAGCTCAGTCGGTAGAGCACTCGGCTAGTGCTCTGAGGGTCCCGGATTTGAATCCCGGTCTGGCCGCTACATTTTCTCCTCTCCTGTTACAAAATTGGCGCCCAACTAAATAACCCACGTTGGTGGTATTTGGAAGATTCTCGTATGTCTTCGAGGGTGAAGACTTCGAGAAAGGAGGGAGGAGTGTAGCAGGATTGGACTGGGTCAATCATCGGAGACCAGGTAGCTCAGTCGGTAGAGCACTCGGCTAGTGTTCTGAGGGTCCCGGGTTTGAATCCCGGTCTGGCCGCTACATTTTCTCCTCTCCTGTTACACAATCATGCATACACAATACATTTGTACATAATATACATGTGTGTATATGAAGTTTAAAGAGACAAGTGTAATCACTAATAAGGCTAGATTTTATTAAGACAATTATTATCTCTGATTTAAAAACTGGAAACATGAGCTTAAAATATTGGATAAAAATTAAAAATAAAAAGATTAAAAATGATGCTAATATATTAACTCAAATTACTTGTAAACAAGACTCCACAACTGACTTGAACTTAACAAAATTCTTTAAGTTTATGTTAGAGGACTCTATAACTTTTTATTGAAATTATTGCATATTTTGTTAAATTCTAAAAAATAACAGGACCCAATATTTGCTAGTCATCCACAGCAGACTCAAAATGTTGAAGAATTGAGATTATCAAGAAGCAGTGAAATAATACCGGGCATATATTAACTAGCTGCAATGGCAGATATATAAAGCTCTAGACAACTTTGTCGTCAGATCTAGGGTTACAATTCTGTCTAATTGACCATAGTGTTGCAAAACATCTAATGATGAACATGACATAATTAGCGGACTGCAGGTTTCAAGTAAATTTGCAATTGAACAGATTTACGGTATGTAAAAACATATCAAAAAGCAACGTTCAGATGGACATGTATCACTAAAGAGTAAAATAAAAATAATGTTTTGTTATGTTATGCTATGTTATTTTATTCAAGTATTTTTGAACAAACATAATTAAACACAGTTCACTTCAGTGATAGGGAAGGAGATTTGTTACGATGCGACTATGTCCCCTTGAAATAAAATTTCGATGGGACATTTGATCAGACAATGCGCCAAAACAACATTTTCTAGGGACATTGAGGCGAAAACAAAAATTAACATCAGCATGTATCATCAATGTTTTATTAGTCACTCATTAGTCAGTGTACTGTTGATTCAGCAAATAAGTAAATAATGCTAGCAGATGAATTTGTTAACTGATAATTTAACCAGAAACTGCTTCAAAATTAGAAGTAATATTAAACTTTTTTTTTCTTGTTGTAAAACAAAACATTGATTATATGTATGTTAGCAGAAATACACAGACATGTTACCTAGTTCACTTCATGTGTCATTGTTTGTCAAATACAAAATCAGAAACATAAGTGTAGAAACAAAACGAAATGAACGCTTACGAATTTTACTGTTTCTGTCTCCAAATACGGAAGGGATGTTGAAGATTACTAGCGTAATGCACGTGGTTGCGTTGTTCAGGTGTTCTTCAGATAAAGTTACGTGAATGTGATCGACCACATCGGGGGGATGCTAAAGAAATTGTCTCTGTCGCTTTCAAGCTGTTGAGTGAAAAGAATGGAAATTATCTCTCATAGATGATTTCGACCAGTACAGTATCAGATTTACATCTAGGTTCTAACGCAGGGAACTCCCTGAACAGTATCAGATTTTGCGTTATGACATCTTTGTTTACATCGGACCGCTTATACCATTGCTGAGTGTCACGTGACAAGTCGCTTATTTAGATGAAAAACGTTTACACTCGAAGGCAGAACACGATAAATAGTTACATTTTCTTAAAAAACGATAAACAAAACTCGATATTTCAACGCATTAGTGGTTTGTAATACATGTCATATAACCTCTGTATACATTTGACAAATCAGCGGGTGGGGAACCAATAAAAAAAGACTTTACGTCATCGTGTTTAGAAACTGGGGTCCGTCTCAAAAACCATAATATCTTACCGATGATCAATCAAAATGTCTAAGTATGTTTTTTGATGCGTCATTTATCCAACAAATGCGCGTATGGCGCAGGGCGCGTGGCCTTCCTTATCACTGCACTTTGATTGGCTTTCCCAAATGATTTACGTGTGTTGTTTGTTTGATTAATTAACGTCCTATTAACAGCTAGGCCTCCTATGTATGCAGTGTGTTGCGTGAATGTTGTGCGAGGTGCGTGTTTTGGGAGACTGCAGTAAATTCATGTTGTGTCTTCTTGTATAGTGGAACTGTTGCCCTTTTTATAGTGCTATATCACTGAAGCATGCAACTGAAGACACCAAACAACACCCCCACCCGGTCACATTATACTGACAACGGGCAAACCAGTCGTCCCACTCCCCTTATGCTGAACGCTAAGCAGGAGCGGAAACTACAACTTTTATAGACTTTGGTCTGTCTCGGCCAGGGGACAGAACCCAGAGCCTTCCTTTAACAGGGGCGAACGCTCATCTCAAGGCCAAAAGTGAGGCAGTGCCAATGGAGGCATTGGGAAAGATAAAGTAAGTTAGGAAGAATAGAAAAGATAAGATCCTAAATTTAGTCACCTTTTACGATCATGCAATAAGGGCAGCAGGTACAATTCTAACGCCCTACCTGCAGGGCCAACAAAAAATTGGTTACTTGTTGTTGAAGATTTCATGTGTGTAAGGGGTACCAGTGGGGAAATCATTGCAAACAAATTATCATTAGATAAACCCAGAGAAGTCTGAATGTTTTTTTCTGGTTGTTGGACATTATTCTCAGAAATCACATAAGGCGTCGCTACACGTACTGAATAGAAACATTGCCGGGAGCACGTGGAGCATCTAGATATAGCCTAACTGGTACTGTACGCTAGATGGCCATGACCTACTTGTAAAAACTGTCGGTACATGGGAGATGCTGAAACAAAGTTAGGCTTTACTTAGGGGATATCTGTGGATCTGTATGCGCTAAATTAAAGTACAGTTTTAAACCGAAAAGTTATGCTTGTATACTATGTATTTCACCAACTTGTCCAAGTACATGTAAATGTATATCAGTATAGTGTATATTTGACGGAAAACTTGTTAGCATAAGGAAAAGGCCCTCTTCACATTATGAACAACTTTATTGAAATAAATAAAAGGTTAAGTTTCATATCGCAGGTTGTATTATGTTCCTGCATCGTCATAATTACAATGGGTTAGTTGACCATTTCTGCGCCACAAGGCAAAACTTCAATTTATTATATTATAATTGTTATAAAAAGATTTTTAATTTTTTGTTTCGGAAAGGTAGCCTAGTGGCCCTTTCATGAATATCATGAAGTTGATAATCTTTTACATTGAATGTGAAAGCATTTGAATTATCATTATTCAAAAACGAGAATAAGAACTATGGCAGCTACCCTAGGTAACTGTGAAAAGAACAATTTGTCAAGCTTTCCTATCATTGCTTCCTAATAAACAATACTGTAAGGTAGCCTTCTTAGTTTTTTGGGTAGCTAACACTTGTTTTTTATGTCTACTCATCTGAATACCTGCAAATTAAATTTCTTCACTTGCCTTAAGCTCTCAGTACTTTCAGTACTTTGATTGGATATGTTATGAAGAATAAAAAATGAAACAATTAATTCAACTACCACATTTCTGTAAAACGTCAACTTCCTCTTGTAAATAAGGAACAAACTTCAAAAAAGCTTCTAAAAAATTTCTAGAAGGCCTAGAGACCTAATATTAAGCATGAAGCATGCTGACATAAATGTCTACCAAGTTTGTTAATGTGATTGACCTTGACCTATATCCATATCTTTATCTATAAGGGCACTGAGGCGAACATTTCTAAAATGTTCAAATGACTTATTGTAAAGTTCTGAAATGGTAAAGACCTGGAATTGGACGTGTTGGATGTTGAGACAAAGTGCTACCAAGCTTGTTAATGTGAATGACATTGGCTTGTAGGTGAAAAGCCCGTCAAATTGTCCAGGTGACAATTTCTGGTTGATTTTAGAATTATATATCATAATGTGCAATTTACTGCACCACGTCTTTGTCAAACTGCCATTTGGATGAATACAAAATGTACGATGGCCGACAGCGGCCGTCACCTCGTACACGCATATTAGAAAAATGTGTACCTGAAAAATGTGTACCGTGACACCTCGTACACGCGAATTAGAAAAATGTGTACATGGAAAATGTGTACCGTGACAAATCTTATGTACACATTTTTCTATAACCTACGCTGTGTCTATAATAAACTTTTCCTAAATGTGTGTTTGTGAAATATAAGCTTTTAAATAAAAGTGTTTATCAATATGGATCATTCTAAACCTGATCTCCACATACTAATACAATGAAGGATAAACTTAGCCTTAAACTTAGGATATATTTTTTTTATGTTATGGAGATATAACACAAAAATCTGAGCGTACTATAAATAAACCACTAAGCCGTTTATGATATATCTCCATAACATAAAAAATATATTCAAATTAATCCTTATAATTCAATCTACTGAAGATAATCTATGCAGAATTCCAAATTCATTTTGGGACTCTTTTTTCTATGAAATCATTACACCATTGTCTCAATTAGAAGCGACGTTGCAAACGGCGACGTCATTTTTTTCCTTTATGGGCTGAGAAAGTAAATTGTTAAGCCAATGGAAATGCTTATTACAAGCAAAATTGAATTATTGAACGATAACTTAATGTTCAAGTTTCAATTAAAGTAATAAGTGCCAAACAAAATAATGCATAACATGACAGTTACAAAAGATTACCATTATATCTCGATTCCTACATATCATGTATATTTATAAAAATAGGTAATAGAAAAATGTGCACACAAGATTTGTCACGGTATACATTTTTCAGGTACACATTTTTCTAACATGCTTGTACGAGGTGACGGCCGCTGTCGGCCATCGTAAAAATGTGCTTGCAAAGGTAATTATTTGTGGTCAAAAGATCTTCAAAATGGTATGAGGTATGGCAATGGCCTTATTTTTATTAGCTCACCTGCCCGAAGGGAGTGAGCTTATGCTATGGTGCAGCATCCGTCGTCCGTCTGTCGTCCCGCCGTCCGACGTCAACTTTTCCATTTAAACAACTTCTTCTCCAAAACTTGGAGACCTAGAGTCCTGAAATTTGACTTATAGCATGCTGGGATAGAGGGCTACCAAGTTTGTTCAAATGAATGACATTGACCTTCATTCAAGGTCACAGAGGTCAAAAAGGCTAAAATCTTTAAACAAGTTCTTCTTAATAACCAAACAGCCTAGGGACCTGATATTGGGCCTGTGGCATGCTGGGATCAAGGGCTACCAAATTTGTTCAAATGAATGACCTTGAACTTCATTCAAGGTCACAGGGGTCAAAAAGGCTAAAATCTTTAAACGACTTCTTCTTAATAACTAAGAGGCATTGGGACCTGGTATTGGGCCTGTGACATGCTGGGATCAATGCCTACCCAGTTTGTTCATATGAATGACCTTGACTTTATTTCAAGGTCACAGGGGTCAAATAGGCTAAAAAAATAATGACTTCTCTTTAATAACCAAGAGGGCTAGAGACCTGATATTAGGCATGTGGCATGCTGGAATAGAGGGCTACCAAGTGTGTTCAAATGAATGACCTTGATCTTCATTCAAGGTCACAGGGGTCAAAAAGGCAAAAATCTTTAAACGACTTCTTCTTAATAACCAAACAGCCTAGGGACCTGATATTGGGTCTGTGGTATACTGGGATACAGGGCTACCAAATTTGTTCAAATGAATGACCTTGAACTTCATTCAAGGTCACAGGGGTCAAAAAGGCTAAAACCCTTTAAACAACTTCTTAATAACCAAGAGGCTTTGGGTCCTGATATTGGGCCTGTGACATGCTGGGATCAAGGGCTACCAAGTTTGTTCAAATGAATGACCTTGACCTTTATTCAAGGTAACAGGGGTCAAATAGGCTAAAATCTTTAAACGACTTCTTCTCAAGAACCAGAAGGCCCAGAGTACTGATATTTGGCCTGTAGGATGCTGGGATGAAGGGCTACCAAATTTGTTCAAATAAATGACCTTGACCATCATTCAAAGTCACAGGGGTCAAATAGGCTAAAACCCTGTAAACAACTTCTTGTGAATAACTAAGAGGCCTAGAGACCTGATATTAGGCCTCTGGCATGCTGGGATGAAGTTTTACCAATTTTGTTCAAATAAAGGACCTTGACCTTCATTCAAGGTAACGAGGGTCAAGTAGGCTTAAATCTTTAAACGACTTCTTCTCAAGAACCAGCAGGCCCAGGGTACTGATATTGAGCCTGTGACATGCTGGGATGAAGGGCTACCAAGTTTGTTCAAATAAATGACCTTGACCTTCATTCAAGGTTACAGGGGTCAAATAGGCTAAAATCCTTTAAACAACTTCTTGTGAATAACTAAGAGTCCTAGAGACCTGATATTAGGCCTGTGGCATGCTGGGATGAATGGCTACCAAGTTTGTTCAAATGAATTACCTTGATCTTCATTCAAGGTCATGGGGGTCAAATAGGCCAAATTCTTTAAATGACTTCTTCTCAAGAACCAGAAGGCCTAGTGTACTGATATTGGGCATGTAGCATGCTGGGATGAAGGGCTACCAAGTTTGTTCAAATAAATGACCTTGACCTTCATTCAAGGTCACAGGGGTCAAATAGGCTAAAACCCTGTAAACAACTTCTTGTGAATAACTAAGAGGCCTAGAGACCTGATATTAGGCCTCTGGCATGCTGGGATGAAGTTTTACCAATTTTGTTCAAATAAAGGACCTTGACCTTCATTCAAGGTAACGAGGGTCAAGTAGGCTTAAATCTTTAAACGACTTCTTCTCAAGAACCAGAAGGCCCAGGGTACTGATATTGAGCCTGTGACATGCTGGGATGAAGGGCTACCAAGTTTGTTCAAATGAATGACCTTGACCTTCATTCAAGGTCACAGGGGTCAAAAAGGCTAGAATCTTTAAACGACTTCTTCTCAAGATCCAGAAGGCCTAGTGTACTGATATTGGGCATGTAGCATGCTGGGATGAAGGGCTATCAAGTTTGTTCAAATGAATGACCTTTACCTTCAATCAGGGTCACAGGGGTGAAAAAGGCTAAAATCTTTAAACAACTTCTTCACAAGAACTAAATGGCCAGGATACTCATATTGGGCCTACTGCATGCTGGGATGAAGGGCTACCAAGTTTGTTCAAATAAAAGACCTTGACCTTCATATAAGGACACAGGGGTCAAATAGGCTAAAATCCTTTAAACAACTTCTTGTGAATAACTAAGAGGCTTTGGAGACCTGATATTGGGCCTGTGACATGCTTGGATGAAGGGCTACAAATTTGTTCAAATGAATGGCCTTGACCTTTATTCAAGGTCAGGGGTCAAAAAGGCTAAAATCTTTAAACGACTTCTTCTCAAGAACCAGAAGGCCCAGGGTACTGATATTTGGCCTGTAGGATGCTGGGATGAAGGGCTACCAAGTTTGTTCAAATAAATGACCTTGACCATCATTCAAAGTCACAGGGGTCAAATAGGCTAAAACCCTGTAAACAACTTCTTGTGAATAACTAAGAGGCCTAGAGACCTGATATTAGGCCTCTGGCATGCTGGGATGAAGTTTTACCAATTTTGTTCAAATAAAGGACCTTGACCTTCATTCAAGGTAACGAGGGTCAAGTAGGCTTAAATCTTTAAACGACTTCTTCTCAAGAACCAGCAGGCCCAGGGTACTGATATTGAGCCTGTGACATGCTGGGATGAAGGGCTACCAAGTTTGTTCAAATAAATGACCTTGACCTTCATTCAAGGTTACAGGGGTCAAATAGGCTAAAATCCTTTAAACAACTTCTTGTGAATAACTAAGAGTCCTAGAGACCTGATATTAGGCCTGTGGCATGCTGGGATGAATGGCTACCAAGTTTGTTCAAATGAATTACCTTGATCTTCATTCAAGGTCATGGGGGTCAAATAGGCCAAATTCTTTAAATGACTTCTTCTCAAGAACCAGAAGGCCTAGTGTACTGATATTGGGCATGTAGCATGCTGGGATGAAGGGCTACCAAGTTTGTTCAAATAAATGACCTTGACCTTCATTCAAGGTCACAGGGGTCAAATAGGCTAAAACCCTGTAAACAACTTCTTGTGAATAACTAAGAGGCCTAGAGACCTGATATTAGGCCTCTGGCATGCTGGGATGAAGTTTTACCAATTTTGTTCAAATAAAGGACCTTGACCTTCATTCAAGGTAACGAGGGTCAAGTAGGCTTAAATCTTTAAACGACTTCTTCTCAAGAACCAGAAGGCCCAGGGTACTGATATTGAGCCTGTGACATGCTGGGATGAAGGGCTACCAAGTTTGTTCAAATGAATGACCTTGACCTTCATTCAAGGTCACAGGGGTCAAAAAGGCTAGAATCTTTAAACGACTTCTTCTCAAGATCCAGAAGGCCTAGTGTACTGATATTGGGCATGTAGCATGCTGGGATGAAGGGCTATCAAGTTTGTTCAAATGAATGACCTTTACCTTCAATCAGGGTCACAGGGGTGAAAAAGGCTAAAATCTTTAAACAACTTCTTCACAAGAACTAAATGGCCCAGGATACTCATATTGGGCCTACTGCATGCTGGGATGAAGGGCTACCAAGTTTGTTCAAATAAAAGACCTTGACCTTCATATAAGGACACAGGGGTCAAATAGGCTAAAATCCTTTAAACAACTTCTTGTGAATAACTAAGAGGCCTGGAGACCTGATATTGGGCCTTTGACATGCTTGGATGAAGGGCTATCAAATTTGTTCAAATGAATGGCCTTGATCTTCATTCAAGGTCATGGGGGTCAAAAAGGCTAAAATCTTTAAACAACTTCTTTTCAAGACCCAGAAGGCACATGGTACTGATATTGGGCCTGTAGCATGCTGGGATGAAGGGCTACCAAGTTTGTTCAAATGAATGACCTTGACCTTCATTCAAGGTCACAGGGGTCAAATAGGCTAAAATCTTTAAATGACTTCTTCTCAAGAACTAGAAGGCCAACTTAAGGGTACTGATATTGGACATGTAGCATGCTTGTATGAAGGGCTATCAAGTTTATTCAAATGAATGACCTTGATCTTCATTTAAGGTCACGGGCGGCAAATAGACTAAAATCTTTAAATGACTTCTTCTCAAGAACCAGAATGCCCATGGTACTGATATTGAGCATGTAGCATGCTGGGATGAAGGGCTACCAAGTTTGTTTTAATGAATTACCTTGACCTTCAATCAAGGTCACAGAGGTCAAATAGGCTAAAGTCTTTAAACGACTATGTTGTATTGTACTAATTGTCAGATGACCGTTAAGGCCCATGGGCCTCTTGTTAGAAAACATATTTAGTTTATCGTTAAAAATACACTAATCATCATCTTCGGCATAATTTATTCAAAATAAATTAAATATTGATTTGCATAACACATGTTGTCTTATGTTTTCCCTCCTTGACTATCAATCGTCTCTGATCACTCTGAAAGTGGTGATTTTACCTTTTTTTGGTCACCACATGGACTGCCCTTAAATCAATTACATCCAACGCAATGAGACATACTGCATTTATTATAACGCTGTAAGACAATTCTGCAAGATCAGCTTACATTGTTTATTTACCTTGAACATACATTGCACAGTATGGTACCTTATTTATATCTCCTTTCCTATTTTCAATCTACCTTGATGACTTAGAATCTTATCTTGCGGAAAAAGAATGTTAATTGTTTGATTTGATTTGATTTGATTTTAAACATATTTTTATTGTCGTAAAGTATTGACAACAGGGATTGGACACAAGTTTTGCCAACTTAGTAACGACCTCTCCCTAATACATAATATGAATATATACATAATGGACAGCAATGAAGACAATACATATGCATAATATGAATCAAAATTTTCTATTTTAAGAATGAAGGAGAAAAGGGAAATATAGAGGAGTATAGGAGAGGAGAATAGTTATTTATTAAGTTATAATTATTTGTAAAAGTGATAATTGTATACATAGTTATCTGACTGGCTGGGAAACACCGATCGGTTACTTCCTTAAAAACGTTAATTGTTTGACAACTATTGACAAATTATTTATAGATAATATTGATATGTATCCCAAACTTTTTATCATTTTATATGCCGATGACACTGTTCTACAACAAATGTTAAACGGATTTGAACAATGGTGCATTACATGGAAATTATAACCTAATATCAGAAAGATAAAAGTTGTAATATTCTCAAAAACGTAAATTGGCCCAACAACACCAGTTTACGTTACGGGATATAGAATTATTTTGATAAGAAGGGTATACATATCTAGGTATATTTTTTTAATATTAATGGTAGCGTTTTTAAAGAAAAGGAAAAAACTGCTGAACAAACAATTAAATCCGTGTTTGCTATTTTTAAGAAACTAAGGAATGTATCTCTTCCTATTGATTTAAACTGAAAATATTTTAGTCTCTTGTAATGCCAATTTCATTATATTCATCAGAAGTATGGGGATTTGAAAATACAAATATTGTAGAAAAATTCATTTATAATTTCCTCAAGTTACGAAAGTATATAAAACAATTCATGGTCTGTGGCGAGCTAACAAGATACCCAATTGATAGTAAATAAATTGTAGAATGATTACTTTTTGGCATAACTACACAACATCAAATAAATTACCAAGTAATATTTTTAAAGTAATGTATTTTTTACATGAAAATGGACCAGATGTTTTTTAAATGGCTGTAAGATGTTTAAGATATTTTATCCAGAGCTAGTTTAAATCATGTTTGGATATATCAATCAACTTGCTGTTTTACAAAATAATAATTACAAAAACTTGTTAAAAGTAGACCAATTGACCAATTGATAAGTCTTCGAGAGGACTGACATATTCTATATTTAAGACATTTTGGCATAGAAAAATGTGCCTCTTGTCTGTCTCTGCTGCAAAACAATACATGCTAAACTGATACTGTGGTCCCAGGAACTTGATGAGAATAGCAATTCAAAATGGATATTTTAATTGACATCAAATTAAGAAGGAAAAGGTTAAAGATGCTATAAAATAATTTGGCATATAACATCATAGGAAATATTAGAATGGGCTCCCAAGAGTTTAGTATGTGTTTCTTATTTAACACCTTGGTGTCCAAGGAATCCACAAAAGTCCAAACTGGAAGGGACACTAAAGAATTATTTTTTTCTTAATGTCCAAAAAAGTGTTGACTTGAGAAATATATTCCTCCAATCATCGAGACCGAGCCATTTAGTACTTTCAGTACTTTGGTTATGTCATATAATATGAGGCGCCCTTTTATATTCATTCATCTTTTTCACATACATGTATAATTTGATTTTCATATATGTAAAACATCTGTAACATAAGGCAATTCTGTCTATCCTCAACTTCCCCAAGAGTCACTCAAGATACAAATGTACATGTAGGCCACATATCGTGAGATTTTGATACTTGCAAATGGTATAGAAGCGAACTCATACTTATTAAATTCATGTACAGGTAGAAAAAGGACATCTAAGTTGATTTTATTAACTCAAGTTTAGCAATACCAAGCAGCATTACCAAGTATTATTTTCAGGGGCTATACAATTCCTGAAAATCATTTTCCGTCACGGAGCATTGCCACCACTCCCCCGAACCCACTGGGCTTGCACATGTAAAAACCTTTAGCTACGCCCCTGGAAAGAGCTTCGCTCTTTAATATATTTATCATATACATGTACTGTATGCATTGGAGACCCCAGTTTAATTGATGGTACATTCATTATCACATTGGAGACCCCAGTTTAATTCTTTGTTAGTAGTCTTGACAGAAATATGAATTTTCCAGTCGAATTTTTTCTAAAGATAAATTGTTGTGTAGCAGGTTTTAATTGTAGATAGTAATACAGTCGACTTTTGGGTTCGCTCTAGGCAGAATTGCTCTTTGGCTCAGTAGGAACAGCGACGCACCAGTAAGTCCAAGGCTAGAACTACTACTAGACTCATCAATCGTAGTTATTCGGTAGGTATTCACCAACATATCCAAGGCTAGAACTACTACTAGACTCATCAATCGTAGTTATTCGGTAGGTATTCACCAACATATCCAAGGCTAGAACTACTACTAGACTCATCAATCGTAGTTATTCGGTAGGTATTCACCAACATATCCAAGGCTAGAACTACTACTAGACTCATCAATCGTAGTTATTCGGTAGGTATTCACCAACATATCCAAGGCTAGAACTACTACTAGACTCATCAATCGTAGTTATTTGGTAGGTACACACCAACATATCCAAGGCTAGAACTACTACTAGACTCATCAATCGTAGTTATTCGGTAGCTACCCACCAACATATCCAAGGCTAGAACTACTACTAGACTCATCAATCGTAGTTATTCGGTAGGTATTCACCAACATATCCAAGGCTAGAACTACTACTAGACTCATCAATCGTAGTTATTCGGTAGGTACTCACCCACATATCCAAGGCTAGAACTACTACTAGACTCATCAATCGTAGTTATTTGGTAGGTAATTACCAACATATCCAAGGCTAGAACTACTACTAGACTCATCAATCGTAGTTATTCGGTAAGTTTCCACCAACATATCTCAAGGCTAGAACTACTACTAGACTCATCAATCGTAGTTATTCGGTTAGGTACTCACCAACATATCCAAGGCTAGAACTACTACTAGACTCATCAATCGTAGTTATTCGGTAGGTATCCACCAACATATCCAAGGCTAGAACTACTACTAGACTCATCAATCGTAGTTATTCGGTAGGTACTCACCAACATATCCAAGGCTAGAACTACTACTAGACTCATCAATCGTAGTTATTCGGTAGGTACTCACCAACATATCCAAGGCTAGAACTACTACTAGACTCATCAATCGTAGTTATTCGGTAGGTACTCACCAACATATCCAAGGCTAGAACTACTACTAGACTCATCAATCGTAGTTATTCGGTAGGTATTCACCAACATATCCAAGGCTAGAACTACTACTAGACTCATCAATCGTAGTTATTCAGTAGGTACTCACCCACATATCCAAGGCTAGAACTACTACTAGACTCATCAATCGTAGTTATTCGGTAGGTACTCACCAACATATCCAAGGCTAGAACTACTACTAGACTCATCAATCGTAGTTATTCGGTAGGTACTCACCAACATATCCAAGGCTAGAACTACTACTAGACTCATCAATCGTAGTTATTCGGTAGGTACTCACCCACATATCCAAGGCTAGAACTACTACTAGACTCATCAATCGTAGTTATTCGGTAGGTACTCACCCACATATCCAAGGCTAGAACTACTACTAGACTCATCAATCGTAGTTATTCGGTAGGTACTCACCAACATATCCAAGGCTAGAACTACTACTAGACTCATCAATCGTAGTTATTCGGTAGGTACTCACCCACATATCCAAGGCTAGAACTACTACTAGACTCATCAATCGTAGTTATTCGGTAGGTACTCACCAACATATCCAAGGCTAGAACTACTACTAGACTCATCAATCATAGTTATTCGGTAGGTACTCACCAACATATCCAAGGCTAGAAACTACTACTAGACTCATCAATCGTAGTTATTCAGTAGGTACTCACCAACATATCCAAGGCTAGAACTACTACTAGACTCATCAATCGTAGTTATTTGGTAGGTAATCACCAACATATCCAAGGCTAGAACTACTACTAGACTCATCAATCGTAGTTATTCGGTAGGTATTCACCATCATATCCAAGGCTAGAACTACTACTAGACTCATCAATCGTAGTTATTCGGTAGGTACTCACCAACATATCCAAGGCTAGAACTACTACTAGACTCATCAATCATAGTTATTTGGTAGGTAATCACCAACATATCCAAGGCTAGAACTACTACTAGACTCATCAATCGTAGTTATTTGGTAGGTACTCACCAACATATCCAAGGCTAGAACTACTACTAGACTCATCAATCGTAGTTATTGGTAGGTATTATCCAAGTAGAACTACTACTAGACCATCAATCAGTTATTTGGTAGGTATTCACCAACAATCCAAGGCTAGAACTACTACTAGACTCATCAATCATAGTTATTCGGTAGGTACTCCACCAACATATCCATGGCTAGAACTACTACTAGACTCATCAATCGTAGTTATTCGGTAGGTACACACCAACATATCCAAGGCTAGAACTACTACTAGACTCATCAATCATAGTTATTCGGTAGGTACTCACCAACATATCCAAGGCTAGAACTACTACTACTAGACTCATCAATCGTAGTTATTCGGTAGGTACTCACCAACATATCCAAGGCTAGAACTACTACTAGACTCATCAATCGTAGTTATTCGGTAGGTACTCACCAACATATCCAAGGCTAGAACTACTACTAGACTCATCAATCGTAGTTATTCGGTAGGTATTCACCAACATATCCAAGGCTAGAACTACTACTAGACTCATCAATCGTAGTTATTCGGTAGGTACTCACCCACATATCCAAGGCTAGAACTACTACTAGAACTCATCAATCGTAGTTATTTCGGTAGGTACTCACCAACATATCCAAGGCTAGAACTACTACTAGACTCATCAATCGTAGTTATTCGGTAGGTACTCACCAACATATCCAAGGCTAGAACTACTACTAGACTCATCAATCGTAGTTATTCGGTAGGTATTCACCAACATATCCAAGGCTAGAACTACTACTAGACTCATCAATCGTAGTTATTCGGTAGGTACTCACCACATATTAAGGCTAGAACTACTACTAGACTCATCAATCGTAGTTATTCGGTAGGACCACCAACATATCCAAGGCTAGAACTACTACTAGACTCATCAATCGTAGTTATTTGGTAGGTACTCACCAACATATCCAAGGCTAGAACTACTACTAGACTCATCAATCGTAGTTATTCAGTAGGTACTCACCCACATATCCAAGGCTAGAACTACTACTAGACTCATCAATCGTAGTTATTCGGTAGGTACTCACCAACATATCCAAGGCTAGAACTACTACTAGACTCATCAATCGTAGTTATTCGGTAGGTACTCACCAACATATCCAAGGCTAGAACTACTACTAGACTCATCAATCGTAGTTATTCGGTAGGTATTCACAACATCTACTACAAGACTCATCAATCATAGTTATTCAGTAGGTACTCACCAACATATCCAAGGCTAGAACTACTACTAGACTCATCAATCGTAGTTATTCGGTAGGTACACACCCACATATCCAAGGCTAGAACTACTACTAGACTCATCAATCATAGTTATTCCGTAGGTACTCACACCACATATCCAAGGCTAGAACTACTACTAGACTCATCAATGATAGTTATTCGGTAGGTACTCACCAACATATCAAGGCTAGAACTACTACTAGACTCATCAATCATAGTTATTCGGTAGGTACTCACCAACATATCCAAGGCTAGAACTACTACTAGACTCATCAATCATAGTTATTCGGTAGGTACTCACCAACATATCCAAGGCTAGAACTACTACTAGACTCATCAATCGTAGTTATTCGGTAGGTACTCACCAACATATCCAAGGCTAGAACTACTACTAGACTCATCAATCGTAGTTATTCGGTAGGTATTCACCAACATATCCAAGGCTAGAACTACTACTAGACTCATCAATCGTAGTTATTTGGTAGGTACTCACCAACATATCCAAGGCTAGAACTACTACTAGACTCATCAATCGTAGTTATTCGGTAGGTACTCACCAACATATCCAAGGCTAGAACTACTACTAGACTCATCAATCGTAGTTATTCGGTAGGTACTCACCAACATATCCAAGGCTAGAACTACTACTAGACTCATCAATCGTAGTTATTCGGTAGGTACTCACCAACATATCCAAGGCTAGAACTACTACTAGACTCATCAATCGTAGTTATTCGGTAGGTACTCACCCACATATCCAAGGCTAGAACTACTACTAGACTCATCAATCGTAGTTATTCGGTAGGTACTCACCAACATATCCAAGGCTAGAACTACTACTAGACTCATCAATCGTAGTTATTCAGTAGGTACTCACCAACATATCCAAGGCTAGAACTACTACTAGACTCATCAATCGTAGTTATTCGGTAGGTACTCACCAACATATCCAAGGCTAGAACTACTACTAGACTCATCAATCATAGTTATTCGGTAGGTACTCACCAACATATCCAAGGCTAGAACTACTACTAGACTCATCAATCGTAGTTATTCGGTAGGTACTCACCAACATATCCAAGGCTAGAACTACTACTAGACTCATCAATCGTAGTTATTCGGTAGGTACTCACCAACATATCCAAGGCTAGAACTACTACTAGACTCATCAATCGTAGTTATTCGGTAGGTACTCACCCACATATCCAAGGCTAGAACTACTACTAGACTCATCAATCGTAGTTATTCGGTAGGTACTCACCAACATATCCAAGGCTAGAACTACTACTAGACTCATCAATCGTAGTTATTATTGGTAGGTACTCACCAACATATCCAAGGCTAGAACTACTACTAGACTCATCAATCGTAGTTATTTGGTAGGTACTCACCAACATATCCAAGGCTAGAACTACTACTAGACTCATCAATCGTAGTTATTCGGTAGGTACTCACCAACATATCCAAGGCTAGAACTACTACTAGACTCATCAATCGTAGTTATTCGGTAGGTACTCACCAACATATCCAAGGCTAGAACTACTACTAGACTCATCAATCGTAGTTATTCAGTAGGTACTCACCAACATATCCAAGGCTAGAACTACTACTAGACTCATCAATCGTAGTTATTCGGTAGGTACTCACCAACATATCCAAGGCTAGAACTACTACTAGACTCATCAATCATAGTTATTCGGTAGGTACTCACCCACATATCCAAGGCTAGAACTACTACTAGACTCATCAATCGTAGTTATTCGTAGGTACTCACCAACATATCCAAGGCTAGAACTACTACTAGACTCATCAATCGTAGTTATTCGGTAGGTACTCACCCACATATCCAAGGCTAGAACTACTACTAGACTCATCAATCGTAGTTATTTGGTAGGTACTCACCAACATATCCAAGGCTAGAACTACTACTAGACTCATCAATCGTAGTTATTTGGTAGGTACTCACCAACATATCCAAGGCTAGAACTACTACTAGACACATCAATCGTAATTATTCAGTAGGTACTCACCCAAATATCCAAGGCTAGAACTACTACTAGACTCATCAATCGTAGTTATTCGGTAGGTACTCACCAACATATCCAAGGCTAGAACTACTACTAGACTCATCAATCATAGTTATTTGGTAGGTACTCACCAACATATCCAAGGCTAGAACTACTACTAGACTCATCAATCGTAGTTATTCGGTAGGTACTCACCAACATATCCAAGGCTAGAACTACTACTAGACTCATCAATCGTAGTTATTTGGTAGGTACTCACCAACACATATCCAAGGCTAGAACTACTACTAGACTCATCAATCGTAGTTATTCAGTAGGTACTCACCAACATATCCAAGGCTAGAACTACTACTAGACTCATCAATCGTAGTTATTCGGTAGGTACTCACCAACATATCCAAGGCTAGAACTACTACTAGACTCATCAATCATAGTTATTCGGTAGGTACTCACCAACATATCCAAGGCTAGAACTACTACTAGACTCATCAATCGTAGTTATTCGGTAGGTATTCACCAACATATCCAAGGCTAGAACTACTACTAGACTCATCAATCGTAGTTATTCAGTAGGTACTCACCCACATATCCAAGGCTAGAACTACTACTAGACTCATCAATCGTAGTTATTCGGTAGGTACTCACCATTATATCCAAGGCTAGAACTACTACTAGACTCATCAATCATAGTTATTCGGTAGGTACTCACCCACATATCCAAGGCTAGAACTACTACTAGACTCATCAATCGTAGTTATTCGGTAGGTATTCACCAACATATCCAAGGCTAGAACTACTACTAGACTCATCAATCGTAGTTATTCGGTAGGTACTCACCAACATATCCAAGGCTAGAACTACTACTAGACTCATCAATCGTAGTTATTCAGTAGGTACTCACCCACATATCCAAGGCTAGAACTACTACTAGACTCATCAATCGTAGTTATTCGGTAGGTATTCACCAACATATCCAAGGCTAGAACTACTACTAGACTCATCAATCGTAGTTATTCGGTAGGTACTCACCAACATATCCAAGGCTAGAACTACTACTAGACTCATCAATCGTAGTTATTTGGTAGGTACTCACCAACATATCCAAGGCTAGAACTACTACTAGACTCATCAATCGTAGTTATTCGGTAGGTACTCACCAACATATCCAAGGCTAGAACTACTACTAGACTCATCAATCGTAGTTATTCGGTAGGTACTCACCAACATATCCAAGGCTAGAACTACTACTAGACTCATCAATCGTAGTTATTCGGTAGGTACTCACCCACATATCCAAGGCTAGAACTACTACTAGACTCATCAATCGTAGTTATTCGGTAGGTACTCACCAACATATCCAAGGCTAGAACTACTACTAGACTCATCAATCGTAGTTATTCGGTAGGTACTCACCAACATATCCAAGGCTAGAACTACTACTAGACTCATCAATCGTAGTTATTCGGTAGGTATTCACCAACATATCCAAGGCTAGAACTACTACTAGACTCATCAATCGTAGTTATTCGGTAGGTACTCACCAACATATCCAAGGCTAGAACTACTACTAGACTCATCAATCATAGTTATTTGGTAGGTATTCACCAACATATCCAAGGCTAGAACTACTACTAGACTCATCAATCATAGTTATTCGGTAGTTACTCACCAACATATCCAAGGCTAGAACTACTACTAGACTCATCAATCGTAGTTATTCAGGTACTCACAACATATCCAAGGCTAGAACTACTACTAGACTCATCAATCATAGTTATTCCGTAGGTACTCACCAACATATCCAAGGCTAGAACTACTACTAGACTCATCAATCGTAGTTATTCGGTAGGTACTCACCAACATATCCAAGGCTAGAACTACTACTAGACTCATCAATCGTAGTTATTCGGTAGGTACTCACCAACATATCCAAGGCTAGAACTACTACTAGACTCATCAATCGTAGTTATTCGGTAGGTACTCACCAACATATCCAAGGCTAGAACTACTACTAGACTCATCAATCGTAGTTATTCGGTAGGTACTCACCAACATATCCAAGGCTAGAACTACTACTAGACTCATCAATCGTAGTTATTCGGTAGGTACTCACCAACATATCCAAGGCTAGAACTACTACTAGAATCATCAATCGTAGTTATTCGGTAGGTACTCACCAACATATCCAAGGCTAGAACTACTACTAGACTCATCAATCGTAGTTATTCGGTAGGTACTCACCAACATATCCAAGGCTAGAACTACTACTAGACTCATCAATCGTAGTTATTCGGTAGGTACTCACCAACATATCCAAGGCTAGAACTACTACTAGACTCATCAATCGTAGTTATTCGGTAGGTACTCACCAACATAGATACCAATATGGACCTAGAAGATCATGAACAGAACTTTAAACAGTATTAATTTATTAAATGTTCCTTTCAACTGTAATCATTAAATAAAATTATGATGCAATACTTTTTCATTGTTTAACTTTGTAGAAATATTTGTTTATATTAGTCCTCTAGATCCAGTGATTATAATTCTTGCATCCATATGCCTGCCCATTTGTTTGTCAGGGCTTGTGAGATAGCTTTTCAAGTACTTTTAAAATATAAGGATTTTTTTTACATATAGCAATATAGATACCATTGTCTTAGGATTTCTAAATTCTACTTTACAAGAGAGTAGACTCAACATATAAATCAAACCATAAAACTAGCAAGTTATCTGAAATGTTACAAATCTTTTTGTCTGAACCAAATTTCACATTTATTGTGTATGTGTAACTTGTACATCGACCATTTATGTATCAATACTGTAGTAACAGTGATTACAAACACATAGACTAAAATGTAGTATGTAGTACTATGTACATCTGTCTTTGATTTGAGTTCTAAACAAAAAAGTGGTACCTATTGGGAAGTTGTGACTTGGGCGGGGGGGGGGGGGGGGGGGGTGAAATACAGAAGAAATAGCTACGCATGGAAAAAAGAAAGATATACAGTACCATATGGATTCAAAGTTGCTCCAAAATCAATGAGACTAAATAACCAAAAAAAAAGAGCCATGTAAACCCCAAATATGCAATGACCAGATCGATGATAAAGCACCCTTCCACCACTTCCAGTTATCTGTAGCTATTTCTTCTATATTTCAACCCCCCACTCAAGTTACAACTTTCCAACCTCATGATTCTTCTGTCTTTTAGCCCCCCCCCCCCCCCCCCCCCCCCCCCCCACACCATACCTGATTGATTGTCATGTTATTTCAGGTTCCTATTCAGGTATTATTCCGAAAAACCAAAAAGGGTATACACACTGTGTACTCTCAAAGGAGGGGAACCACTTCATTCAAAAATGGAATTTACAATTTCATCTTAATTTTGAAATTTTCAATTTAATTATTAATTACTGGACTATTAAAACAGTATAGAACCCCTCGGCTACAGACAAAGTACTGTGGTACACATTTCTCTTAATTAATTACTTTTCTTCCAACTCAATCATCTTTTTCTCCAGAGCACAAAAAAGAACAGGAAACAACAGAAAAGGAAAGTAACATACATGTAGGCCTATATGTTTTCTGGAAATATATATGATGTGCTAATTCTCACAGCATAGGCCTACATGAATGTGAAGAATTAAATATTATCAATGTTTGAGAGAATTTCCTAGTTGTAATTCTATAGCAGCTACATAGATAAATTAATTAAATCTCTGCAAAAAACTACACGAATAATTGAACACATATATTGTACTTGTAAAATATCTATGTATGAGCTAATTTATTTTCACATCTTTGACAGCTACATGTATGGACGTTGTATGGAACGTTTTCGTGTGGTTTTAAATGGGAAATTATGTTACGATTATTTGTATTTAACCTTCATGATTCGGTTGATGTAAAATACGACGAATGCGATGCTGCAATAATTGCCCCTTGCCGGGGCCCCATCTCTGCATCGGCCGAATATTTGTGTCGATTTCCATGTATAAAGATGCTTTTATCGAAAAATGATTACAAAGCATTGTCATTAATGTAAGAATACTTCATTTGCATCAAATGTATCATCTCAAAACAACAATTTACATACCGCATTAGTGGTTTATCACACGAAACGAAACCGACACGACTGAGAAACACATGTCCATATTGACATTTCCACGCAGCCTCGTTTTCAAAGAGTGTGGCGAATTTATATTTAGAACTGTGCTAAATTTACACGGGGCTTCCCCAAAATTTCAATGGTCAAAACTGGACACCGTAAACAGAACTTGACCATCATTATGGTATACAATGACTTTTGGAAGGCCAAAGAACGCATTTAGACTGGTTTCCTTTGCCCGACTATTCACTGTAAGACATAGATCATCAGTGATGGGTTTTTTTTTCTTCAGAAAATGGTGTAAAATTCAAACTAGCAGAGAAACTTTAAGGCACAAGATAAGGAAATTTCAGTGAAATCCTTTGAATGATTAGACAGATCTAGTACAGTTGGTAGTAGACTAAAGGTTACACCCTTGTGCACACGGAGTACACTACGTTTAGACTACAGGTAGACACAGAGTGCACTACGTTTAGACTACAGGTAGACACGGAGTGCACAAGATTTAGACTACAGGTAGACATGGAGTGCACAAGATTTAGACTACAGGTAGACACGGACTGCACTACGTGTGAACACGGTGTCCACTACAGGTGGACATGGTGTTCAGGTACATTCAGATCTAGACAGACAAGGTGATGTGTTACAGTTAGGGATCGGGAAAGAATACGTTCTTCAATTTGAAATAATACATAATTATAATTTTTTAGTGTTTATTTTTTTTAATTACAACATCTACAATTTAATGTACAGTATATATAACTATATGATACGATATTTTTTAGTATACATGAAAAAAACCTTTTCACTACTTAAAGATTAATTTATATTCATAAGTATTTGTCTATTTAATTTTATATCAGAAGTTTCCATTTCATATCTTAAATTGTCTATATTACGTTTTCAAAAGTCAATGTTTTATGGGTAAATTGAATTAAATATATATATATATATATCATTTACATGAAATAGTTAATACAAGCATTTTCACAAGTCAAAAACAACTTTGAATTGCAGCAAAAACCAGTCCTATTGTGCTTTTGAGACACTTTTTCTTTTTTAATAAGCTATCAGTAATACAATCATATACCGGGTAATACATAGCTTTTAAATAAAAAGATTTGGTGCCGATCAATCAGTTGTCTAGCGATACCCTTGTAGATCGTCTTTCATTAAAAATATATACACTTTTATTATATTTTTCTTTGCTATTTTAAGTTCTAAACATATTGTACGAAAAAATAGCATAATTACATATTCTTTATTAAAAACTGAACGTCTTTAAAAGATCATGCAGAATAAATCCACTTCAAACTTTATGACGTAGCTACATGTATAGTGTACCTACAAGTACCCAATTCAGCTTGTTTTAATTCTAATTACCGGTAAACACAATATGTTTATGATCCCAACCCCGCAAGTTATCTTGACCGTATATTGCGTCATTGTCCAATAATTATAACTTGTCAAACATACAGGTAAGCCACAATATCCAGCTACACAGGTACCTCAAGGTGACCATCGATAGATGGCCAGAGGGCAGAAATCGTTGCCTTCTGTGTTTAATGGGGGGCAGTATCTTTATATAATATGTGGTTTTAGAATTGTTTCAATGGAAGTTTGTTAAGACAAACAAATATACTTAACCGTTTAAAAATCATATAGGTTTATGAGTTTGAAACACATAAGTACCATTCTTATTAGATACATGTACATGCTTGTTGTAGAGCCCGGGAGGGGGGGGGGGGTATTTAGATTGGGATGAGGTAAAAACTAGCTGGCAAAACATAAAGTATTTGATTCTGAATACATCTCAATTATTGTCATGACAGGCAGCCGTGAAGTGGAGCTGACGGGAGCTGTCCAATGCGTAAATCAAGCATGTCTGTTACAACCTTGAATTTACCAATTACACATTTATATATTATAATCAAATTTAATTCAGATTAGGTACTTTTTTATGTACATAGTCATGATAATCAGGTTTCTGATATATGTAAAAAGCCAGTGTAAAAATAATAAATTAATGAAAAGATATTGGATGAAATATGATATTCCAATAATCTTGAAATAAATGTTTTAGTTAATTATACACTTGGTATTTTGATTATTTTTAATTTTAATATATAAAGCTTAATTATCAAATAAATTAAAATGCACTAACAGTTAAAACACATCTCCCTATTGACTAACATTGTTGTAGAACTGTACGTATTTGTGTGATGAGTACAATGTATGTATGTAGAGAGGCTGCCACCTAAGTACAGCATGCTATAAATGGACCTCCTGGGGTTGGGATAAGGTACTACAGGTATACAGGTTGTTAGTCTGTGATACACTTGACTGAACATATTGAAGGGTGCCCAAAGAAGGCCCCAGGCCCCTGGCTCCACTCTGACCAATGTTAGGTAATTTAGATTACCATACCCGTGTGGTTGATGGAACAGTATGAAGTCCAAGTGACCATGGCAACTGCAGTCCTAGCCTAGTAGGGTTCAACCTTTCGAGCAGGCATATTTTAAGTATACGATATACTACATGTATGGATCACACATTGTTATCACGTAACTCACGCGGTTTGTAAAAGAAGGTCAGAATAGGATATTGTCAAATTATTAAGAGTTTCTAGAATTAAAATAATTGTGACAAATTCAGAATCTAATCAAGAACTATGAATCTACAGTTTAAATGGGTAGAAGTTGGATTTATTTTGATTCTGTCTTATTATTTTTATTATCAGGCATGTGATCTACATTTTAGCGATCGGTCCTTCGAACAGTGTTGATGCTCACGAGCAGCCACATGCACGATACTAAATTTTTGCTTTCTTAAGCCAGTGCTTACAGGTTCCTCAATCGGTTGACACAATAAAATGTAATTTCGAATGCCGATTTCTAACGTCTATGGACGATTTCTCATATTTCCAATGCTTTGCAACGCGCCAGGTTCAATGTAGCAAATGTATACGTATTATACATTTGACAGGATTAAAACTATTTCGCGCACCTTGCCGTTTAGAAAACTATATTCCATACATACATAGTTAAACATTTTATGAAGAATTTAATTTGTTAATGTTTATATGTCCTTGCTTTTATTATGCCCATCAATAGATCCTTTTTAATCAAAATATTTTGCCGATCAAAATATCTCTTGGGCGACGATTTGCTAACACTGAAAATCTTACTCCACGCAAGGTTCATCACTTTATGCGTTCGAAAAAGAATTTTATCTTTAAACTACATATCACCAGCTAAGAAAAATAGTTTTTACTGGGAAAATGCGGACTTGAACTATCCATTGATGAGACATAACCAGTACGTGGTTTACCGTACGCAGTCAATTTGCAACGAAGTTAATTTGCTTTTATAAATTCTAATAAACGTCCTTATTTATAAATTAAATTGTATGATAATATATATTGATACATTTTACTTTATATGTATCTATTCAAATAAACATTACAGTACGAATGATTTCCAGTAATTAATGGCAATTTTATGTTGCAATAAGTATTATGCTTCTGATCGCAATAAATATTTCTATATGTCCATATAGACTTTAGAATAAATACATATTTTCTCATATCTCTGTGGCACATCATCTAGTCTGTCTGTGGTCTGGATGTAGTGGACATTTTACCTGGACACGATGTCCACCTGTAGTGGACACCGTGTTCACACGTAGTGCACTCCGTGTCTACCTGTAGTCTAAATCTTGTGCACTCCGTGTCTACCTGTAGTCTAAACCTCGTGCACTCCGTGTCTACCTGTAGTCTAAACCTCGTGCACTCCGTGTCCACTCGTAGTCACACCGTGTGCACAATGTGTAACCTTTAGTCTACTACCAACTGTACGTGGTCCTTCAATATTTGACTCGGCTAGATAGACCGTCTCTATAATATTTAAATGATGTTACCAACATTAGTCCCGGTCGCTGAAAATTTGACCACCGCTATAAAATTAGGCTGAGGTCATCAAAATTCGACCCAGGCGCTTAAATTAGATCATTGCTGTAATATTAGACTGTCTGAAGCCATCACAATTTGACCCAGTCGCTGAAAGTTAGACTCGTCACTGAAAATTAGACCAACACTATAAAATTAGACTTGGGTCATCAAAATTAGACCCGCCACTGAAAATTAGACCACCGCTGCAATATTAGACTGTGGTCATCAAAATTAGACCGGTCACTGAAAATTAGACTCATCTCTGAAAATTAGACCCATCACTGAAAATTAGACCAGGTCACTGAAAATTAGACCCATCACTGAAAATTAGACCCATCACTGAAAATTAGACCGCTACTGTAATATTAGACCGGGGTCATGGAAATTAGTACCATGGTGGTTATTTTAGACCAGTTTGCTCAGAATTAGACTTTTTCTGATTATTAGGTAATTTTCTCTAAATATTTGGCCTGTTTTGAAAATTAGGGCAATTTTTGTCAAAATTAGGCCTTTATGGTACATCTGGTCCCATAGTAAGTGCAGGGAATTCCTAGTGATGTAACATATATAGTGACTTAATTCAGTCATTTATACTAAGCTGAAGAGAAACATCGTCTCATTTATATTAACTTTATTGAAAATATAGAATAGACACGGATTTAAAGAAGGAAAGGACTTTTTTAAATGCAAGAAGTAAGAAACTTGATATCTAGCAAGGCATGACATGAACAATGGAGACATAATGACTGAAGTATTGGAATATTTCCTTCAGAGACAAAACGAAAATCAAAACCAGGAAAGACTTCTAAATTCAACACCTACCAACAAGTGGAGAAACAAAAAAAAAAGAACCAAAAGATTATTCTGACTGCACACGTGTCTTTAGAGAAATTGTGTGACGGTACACAAAATAATTCTAGGATATGCCAAGAAATGTCCATGTTGAGAAAAGTAACAAGCACGGGAAAATATAGAAGTCACACAACACTTGTACATGTACATACTTCATAGTTTTAGTGGGTTTTTTGTGCGGAGACCGATGTTATAACTTGGTGTGGGCAATTGAATTTTTTTTTCATATTTTTTCAAGTCCAGTTTAGATAGAAACTGAAATATTCATACAATAAAGCAATTGATGCCCCGTGATGGACCGACATGACGAGTTGCCCACCCTCGAGTCGTCATGTCCCCCGAGGGCGAAGTAATTTCACCCGAGGACTACACCCTCGGGTGACATAACAACTCTCTGATGGTCAGTTCGTCATGTCACTTCATCACTGGGTCATCAATATATAACGCTGACAATATATAACGAATGTAATACAAAAGACTAACAATATATAATGAACGTATTACAAAATACTGACAATATATAATGAATGTATTACAAAATGATGACAATATATAATAAATGTATTACAAAATACTGACAATTTATAATGAACGTATTACAAAATACTGACAATATATAATAAATGTATTACAAAATACTGACAATTTATAATGAACGTATTACAAAATACTGACAATATATAATAAATGTATTACAAAATACTGACAATATATAATGAATGTATTACAAAATACTGACAATATATAATGAATGTATAACAAAATACTGACATTATATAATGAATGTATTACGAAAGACTGACAATATATATTGAATGTATTACAAAAGAGTGACAATATATAATGAATGTATTACAAAAGACTGACAATATATAATTAATGTATTACAATATACTGACAATTTATAATGAACGTATTACAAAATACTGACAATATATATTGAATGTATTACAAAAGACTGACAAAATATAATGAATGTATTACAAAAGACTGACAATATATAACTAGATATTGTCATAGACAATTTGGCGGGCTTTTCACTATATTTAGTTTACAATACCGTCATTGCCAGGTAAGTTAAGAACTAGATAATGCATGGGTTTTGAAGTTGTAACCAATAAATGACCTTTACTTTCAGCCCTGAATAAAAGTGTTTTAGTGAAAATCTGCATGAAGTTTGATCAGCCGAAGAGAACTCTCATCTTAATCCAATTCATATTTCCAAATTCGTTGGAGCAAATGATAACGAGATCGAATGCGCCTTAACGTCATCTGACTTGCGGTGTTATTAAGTATATACACCCCGGTATGTATATCTAAACTCTGGACCCTGTAGATTATCTTCAAATAACATAATTGCATGAAATCTGTAAAACCAACGATAAGTTAGTTATGACCATTTAAACAATTTATTTATGATATGTGTATTGGACCCCTGTGAATATGGGCCAAGGTCATTCCTAGTATCTGACTTTATAGCCCATCCCCTGGACATCTTATATATGAAATATGAAGATCCTAGACCTTACAGAACTTCAGGAGAAAAGTTTTCAAGTTTATTGTTAAAAACAGGAACCGGAGGGGGGGGGGGGGGGGGGGGGGGGGGGGGGGGGGGGGGGGGGGGGGGGGGGGGGGGGGGGGGGGCTAAACATTTGACCCTTACCGAAAACCGAAAGTTGCCATTTTTTGTAATAACATGTAGAGAAAAAAAGTTTACGCTTAAGATTATCTGCAAAAAAATATTATTAGATGAAATCTGTGAAAAGAACTGCTAGTGAGTTATAAGCATTTTTAAATTTTAAGATATGACGTTATAGCGGCCATTTTGTTTTTTTGATGAAGATGAAAATCGTATCAAACGTTAGAGAACATTAGAGGGATCTTTTCTATAGCAATTGCAGACTATATTTGTCATTTAGTTCGGCAATATATAATGTTAAACATTTTGGCGGGAATTTAGCAAAGATCAAAGGATTGCTCAAAATGGCATACAGCATTAACCGGAAGTGCTACCGAAAAATAAAAGGCACCAAATTCATCAGAATGACATTCTGCATCGATATGTAAAAAGAAATTCCGCAAAATAAAAAAAATACAAATTCGTGAACTTTGACCCCATAGCGAACTTTTTTGTTTGACCTTTGACCTAATTGCTGCTGTTGAATAAAAGTTAGTCTTTTATTCGATCTACATAAAACATCAAAAATATTTGCTGTATCTTAAACGGTTTTTGAGTTATGGCTGTTTTAAACTTTTTAGGTATGACCTCATGGCGGCCATCTTGGATTTTTTACCTTCTTAAAAATCTTGCGGTCACCTCTTCAACTCATGCCATACAATATAACAATAAGGCCATTGGCATGTATACCTCTTACCATTTTGAAGATCCTTTGGACACAAATAGAATAATAATAATAATAATTACTTACATAATGTATACTAATACTAATAAAGATACTGTTAGAGGTATCTTCATAATTCCAACTGTTCCGAAATCAGAATGATTTTTTAGTGTTCCAGCAAAATTAATGTATTTTATTTTTCTTACTTTTTGAGAAATCAACTTTTTATGTCCCTGTTCCCCGATGCAAAAATTCACTTGGAAGGTCTTTATCACTACGGTGTTGATTCCGGTTGAAAACAAGCGTTCTTACGCCCTTCGAATTTGCGAATTCAAACTCAAAAAAAGTAGCGGAACAATATCAATAAACCAGATATTTTCAGCACTAATATCGAGATTAACCAGGCATAGAACTCGATACCAGGTAATAAGAATTTCCTGTAACAGTTGCGATATGAAAATATTGCGATGTGAGTAAATAAATGATTAATTTCTTTATTCTGATTACCATTTCTAAATTTGACGATTTGATCCCGAACATTCCAATGACGTCACTTTTTTGTCCTCTATGAGCCCGGGTGATTCGACCTTGCAAGCTGACGTTTTGAAGGATTAAATAAGCATTCATTTGTGGTATTATGGTGGCAATTTGCACTCATATACAGCTTAACATAGTTTAAAATAATAGTGTTACTTTATCTTGAAACATTTCATTATTTAAACGTCACTTTGACAAAAAGAAAAAGAAACAGTAGGCCTACGTAGGCTACAATGTAAATATTACAGCTTTTGTGGATACAGCTAGTGCTTCGTTTAGTAGATAAAATTCATGAAATATTGCACAAAAACATCATTAACATGTTTCTGAAACATATAATTAATGATTGAATTGAATATGTTTGACATTGTGTGTAAAAAATCTATTTTGGTCTTTCGCCGTCGAAAACCGATGAAACCGCGGTACCACTGGGTTGCGAGCCTCTTGTTTCACTTTTCTTCAAGCTGAAACAACAGCTACATGCACATTACATTAACAAATTTTTATTTTTCCTATTAGGAAATACTAAATCATACATCATCAAAAAAATAACAATATTATCTTCTTCTTATAAAAAAAATCACTGTATGTAAAAAAACAGAAATCTGGCTTAATGTTACCGTGCAGATCTTCCGATCTTTCGATTCTCACCACCGGCGGCATTTTTAATTTTTTTTTTAATATGTCATGCAAACATGCCTATTCAAACTATTCACAATATCTGGCGAGGGCTACATGTACATGTAGCTGTATTACTACAAAATAAATAGTTATATATCTGAGGATTTACATTGGATATATACACGGTCAGTATCTTACAGTAGCTAGGCCAAGGACGTATCCTTGAATAAGTATGTTAGTTTTATTTTGGTGTCGACACGGAAAGACGAGATGACTCCTGTCTCCTGGACATTAAAACAAATCATTTATTTCATCTTGGCAAATGATAATTTGAAAATTCCATATACCGCCTGCAAAGAGACGTCCTAGGCCTATCGCTTACCACAATGCACTCGATCGTGGTCTTATACATATGTATTATGTAACTTTTCATCAATCATTTGATCCAGATATATCTGTCTTCGACAGTTATAATTAGAATTTTGAATATGTGGAAGGAACGTGTGTACAAGATAACAAGAGGCCCATGGGCCTTAGCGGTCACCTGAGTTCAGACACAGAATGAAACAAAGACATGCATATAAACACTATAAATATATATTGGCCCATCAGGCCCTTGAAGTCAGTCGGTGATTTTATAAATTTTTAATCTATGAAGATTATTTGGTTCCATCAAATCTGTGAATTCAGGAGAAAGATTTTTGAAATGTTATCCATTTTGACCCCTTTTGGCCCCACCCCTCTCGCCCCTGGGGGTCGGCCAGGACCAATATGGATATGATGTTAAATGCTATCTCAAGCTAATAATTCTAACCTAGATTGACTAATTTCCTATGAAAACTAAGCAAATCATGTTCCTAAATGTGTTTTCCTATATAAACTATAGTAAATTTGACCCCCTCCTTAGGGGAAAATCTGAGATCCCAGGGCCATGAAATTCACAAATTTTTGTAAAGGGCCTTAAGACCTTCCAATCTATCAAGAGTATCTGGTTCCATCAAATCTGTGAATTCAAAAAGAAGATTTTTGAAATTACCATTTTGACCCCTTTTGGCTCCGCCCCTCTGGCCCCTGGGGGTCAGCCATGACCAGTATGGATATGATGTTAAAATGCTATTTCAGGCTAATAATTCTAACCCAGTTTGACTAATTTCCTATGAAAATTAGGCAAATAATGTTCATAAATGTGTTTTTCCTATATAAACTTAAGTAAACTTGACCCCCTCCCCAGGGGGAAACATGAGACCCCAGGGTCATATTATTCACAATTTTTGTAAAGGACTTTAAGACCTTTCCATCTATGCAGAGTATTTGATTCTACCAGTTCCAGAATTTCAGAAGAAGATTTTTGAAGTTTTAGCCTATTTGACCGGTTTTGGGACCGCCCCTAAGGCCCCTGGGGATCAGTCATGGAAAATTTGGTAATAAGATTCAATGGCCATCACATAGGGATAATTCTGACTACAATTGACTAATTTCCTATTATAATGACTAAATAATGCTCAAAAATGTGTTTTCCATATATAAACTTATATATAGTAAACTTAACCCCCTCCCTAGGGGGAAACCTGAGACTCAAGGGTCATATAATTCACAATTTTCATAAAACACCTTAAGACCTGTCCATCTATGAAGAGTATTTGATTCTACCATTTCCAGTATTTAAGAAGAAGATTTTTAAAGTTTTAGCCTATTTGCCCATTTTGGCCCCGCCCCTCTGCCCCGAGGGGGTTGACCAGGACCAATATAGATATGATATTAAAATGTTATCTCA
This sequence comes from Argopecten irradians, assembly GCF_041381155.1. Classification (NCBI taxonomy): domain Eukaryota; kingdom Metazoa; phylum Mollusca; class Bivalvia; order Pectinida; family Pectinidae; genus Argopecten; species Argopecten irradians. Next base: position 30,408,345 of record NC_091147.1, on the reverse strand, counting down.
TGCTTATAATTCTAAACAAGTTTGACTCATTTCGTATTAAAATTGAGCAAAAAATGCTCATAAATGTGTTTTCACTATATAAACTATAGTAAACTTGACCCCCTCCCCAGGGGGAAACGTGAGACCCCAGGGTCATATAATTCACAATTTTTGTAAAGGACCTCAAGACCTTTCCATCTATGAAGAGTATGTGATTCTACCATTTCCAGAATTTCAGAAGAAGATTTTTGAAGATATAGCCTATTTGACCCCTTTTGACCCCGCCCCTAAGGCCCCTGGGGGTCAGTCATGGAAAATTGGTTAATAGGATTCAATGGCAATCTCATACTGATAATTCTGACAATATTTGACTCATTTCCTATTACAAATGATCAAATAATACTCAAAAATGTGTTTTCCCTATATAAACTATAGTAAACTTAACCCCCTCCCCACGGGGAAACCTGAGACCCCAGGGTCATATAATTCACAAATTTGTAAAGGACCTTATGACCTTTCTATCTATGAAGAGTATTTAATTCCATCACATCTGTGAGTGGAGAAGAAGATTTTTGAAATTTTAGTCAATTTTACCCCTTTTGGCCCCTCCCATAGCTCCCTGGGGGGTGGGGACCATATAATTCACAATTTTGATTGGCCTTATGCCTTAGAAGGTTTGTGCAAAATTTCATTGAAATTGCTTCGGCAGTTTTGGAGAAGAAGTCGAAAATGTAAATTGTTTACGGACATACGACGCACGACGGACGACGGACGACGCACGACGACGGACAAAAGGCGATTAGAATAGGTCACTTGAGACTTCGTCTCAGGTGACCTAAAAACCCATCTCAACTGCTATTCCGGGACCGTGAAATGTAATAATATTGGTCACCTCAGCCCAACCACAGGGGCACGCAAATTATTCATCATGTAAAATAATTCCTATGTACGTCATGTCCACATGACTGAAAATTGCGAAAAATGAATAATATATTATGTAAGTATCGGTTAGCTTGTAATAATAATGATAACTAGATTTGATCGCGATCAAAACACGGGATTTCCACCTATGTAATGATATAAGTAATGTTAGCGAACAGACGATTGCTTTAATACTCTTTTCCTTCGCTTCAAGTCGAATTCTTGAACGAACGGTCGATCTCATTCAATATTCATCAGAAAGCGTTTCTTACGAAAGTAGTCTGGTCCAACCAAAAAACAAATTTAGGGGAATACCCTTTTCAAGATTTCATATAGAGGTGAATATATCGGAGCCTGCTGATTGGATATATTCAGGGTATATCAGTTAATGGTTAATGTGTGGGTCGGGCAATACATGAAGATGTAAAATTTGTAAAGAATTTTGATGTGAATTTGTTTGGTTCTGTGGTTTCAAAACTGCCGGGTATTTTCCCCAACATAGCACCGTATTGCTTAAACATCCGGTGTCACAGGTGACAGCTCTGCCACACACAAAATGTTTTGAACCTGTCAGTTATTGGGTTTGTGCATTACCTTTTTTGTTTGTTTGCTTGTTTGATTAAATGTACGTCCTATTAATAGCTAGGTTCACGTAAAGACGGCCTCCCATACATGCGGTGTAGCTACACATGTACATGTACGTGTATTAACGCAAACATGGCGATTGTATACATTGTTCATGTAGAACTAAAGGGACTAAATCGCTAAAAAATCATGTAATAAAAGATAAAAAGAGTTATAGGACTAAAATTAATTGTAAAAGTTGTGTACTTTGTGTTAATAACAATATTTAAAAGTTTATATAACAATTTTGTTCAAAATGGAGAAAAACTGAAAATAAATAGGACCGACCTAGTCACTATTTCATATTATTATCTTTCGGCGAGTGTAAACAACCCCTATGTGCATGCGCGACGCATGAACATTCCAAACATCCGATCGAAGGAAATTTCATCTGTCTAATGGACATATCTACTATCGACTGAAAACACAAATTTATCGACTACAGGTTCCTGATTACTGTGTTAATCTAATAAACGTTGAAACGTATGCAAAGTTTTGTGAAGAGTTTCTAAGTGTAAATAATCCTATACTGTACAGGTTTTTGTAGCCATAAAGAAGGGTTTTCATTATATTATATGGTTTTATACTTGCTTCTACCATTATTTTATTTTCATTTGTCATGATATTATGTACTATTCCGCTAAACCTGCCAATATTATTAGGCTTTTAAAAATAGCCTAATATATAGACTTTATAATAAGGAAAAATGACGAAAAACTAATATTATAGGCATGTTTAGCGGACTAAGTAAGTACGTGTATTTCTTTTATCATTATATCAATATTTGACATTCCATATACATTGTATATCCTTAGTTATAATGTCTATCCGTCTAATGGGCATTCCCTATATATCTCTAGTTATAGTCTTTGTCCGTCTAATGGACTTTCCTTATATAGCCCTAGCTATAATATATATCCGTCTAATGGAAATTCCCTATATATCCTTAGTTATAGTGTCTATCCGTCTAATGGGCATTCCCTATATATACCTAGTTATAGTCTCTATCCGTCTAATGGACATTCCCCTATATGTCACTAGTTATATAACTTTTTTACACCCGATTTACTTAAAAAAAATCAGCCTAACTATATATATAAATTTTATGTGTACTTTTATGTATTCAAAGCAAAAATATACCTTACATATACATTGTAGACCTATGTACATATATGTTTGCTTAATAATGTACATGTACACCTGTATTCATGTATAATATATATACATAATTAACGGGTGAAAATACCTCTCACTTCTTGTCATATTTCCATCAAATACTCTAAAGCTTCATAGAACTATGCTGTTTTATTTGGCAATGTAGATACAGGGGCGTAGGAAGCGGGTGTGGGAGGTGGGGGCGGGGTTGGAGGGGGTCAGGGGGGGGGGGGGGGCAAGGACGAGGACATACATTTCTTGTTTTCGCCGACTGAAATGTTCTAAAATTGCACATTTGAAAGAAAAAAGGGTCCTCCTGCACATTTTCGTGAACTAGACTTAAAATGTCAATCAGGGGGTTCTACTACGTACTATTTAAAAAAATGTCTCTTAAAAGATTCATCTGTTTATATGACTTAGCAAAACAATTAATTCATTATTATTTTGTGTTAAACAACAATGTACCGATGGTGTGAAGCCAGTATGTTCAGATCGAGTTGCATAGATATGACGGCATTCACAATTACCAATTCTTAATGCAGGTAAATTTAAATAAAAAAAGTATTATGTTAAGAACGCTTTAAAATCATTAAAATATATCGTAAAACTCATCACAGCCATTCTAAATCTAATATTTTACCCGGGGGAGACCCTCGGACCTCCTCAAACACCCAAATCTCGCGCCATCAGGCGCTCCCACATTCATCAAAATGCATCGTAAAATTCTAAATCGTAATATTTTTTTCTCGTAGGAGATTGTCGCCCCCCCAACACCAAAATATCGCACCTTTGGCGCTAGCATGGCAATTTGCGTATTCATTAGTTTCCGTTTATCGACGCCACTGTCTATAAATGTGTACAAGGATTCTACTCAACGATATATGAAAAAAGTTTATAAAGTATATATGGTTGTGTGTTGAATTAAAGAATCAATCTCCTCCTGCGGGTGCGGGGCGAGGAGGGGGGTCCAAATATTGAGGACCTTTGCACCCCTCCCCCCCCCCCCCATTACGTTTCTTTCTACGCCACTGAGATACGCTGTAAATGTATCGGCTATTACGCTTAATCAGGCCAATGTAACCGATAAAATATAAGTTGCCTCTTAGTGGTGTTATTACATCTATATCCATTAGCCGGATGAGATTTTCAGCGACCTCGATTCCGAACTCAATGATGCACTCGGTTCTTTCCGTTGTAAACATTCAATGCCGACAGATACAATTTCTTGTTGTGTTTGGCGATATTTTAACGTTGATAAACATTGCCAATAGTTCAAATTAAATGTTGTAATTTTGAAAACTTTCTAATTTCAGGTATAAGAACGTTTGAAGGAAGTCAAAAACCCTAAGAAATCTATGTAAATCTAATGATTTAGTAACTTTAAAACATCTCGAAATTAAAGTAGAATACTGGGGTATTATCGACCATTTAAGTATGAATTCACAATAATGAAACGATGTATTTCAGCACCACAAACAAACATTGCTGATCCGATAAATTCATTTAAGATGCATCGTTTTACATAAGTTCCATGCATACAAATGTTATGACTTTAAGAAAATCTTCAAGGTCACACAGATTTATCAACTGTATATTATCGACCACATCCGGGTATTATCGACCAACTATAAAGATGCTCCAATAACCTTTACTATTTTTGAAAATATCTATTTTACAAAACAACTCAATTCAAAAATAATAAATTTATTTAGATCTACTGTTCATAAAATAAATTCTTGAAAGAACTGATATTTTCGGCATTTCAAGTAGGCCTAGTAAAGAACCTGCCGCATTTGTCCGACCTTAAGGTCTTATTAACAGAAGTCGCATGTAAACCTGTACGCCTCGATATCAGCCTCCCGACGGAGATTGATCAAGGTTATATCGGAGCTGCACAGAATATGCCACCACAAATTACATGTAACACATGCAACCCATTCAGACACTCTTCCACCGGTCGACTGACAGCCAGGGCAGAAATGTGAATCGGCGTCGGACTCGAAGTCTTCAAGAAACTCCTCCTCACTATCCGTGTCGAACAGCTTCTTGCACGATCGCTTTAATGCTCTTTTGCTTTGTTCCTTTTCTTCTCTAATTCGTTTTCGTTCCTCTGCACGTTCTTGCTTAGCTTTTCTTTTTTCTTACTTTTTTTGCTTGTTTTCAATTCTCTTTTCAGCCCTTTCTTTCTTATTGCGTTCCTCCTCAATTTTCTCTTCCTCTTTCTGCTTGAACATTTCAAGTGTCTCATGTCCGGATAAAGCCTTTGGCAGTTTTTTCCGCTTTGACTTGTTTTTTCCTGTTTTAATTTCTGGAATCACAAGCGTTTGGAACGCTGCAGATACGGCATGCTCATTGCGTGTCATATTCCCAACGACGGCTGAAACATGCACATCTGCAATATCACGTTGAACAATAACGTTCTCTTTGTCACAGTCCTTGTCGTTTGTGGTTGAGTGTTTTGCCTGACAAGACAAGGCAACAGCGTTAGGCCTATTATCACTCAAATTGATGTCATTGGTACCTGCATCCCCGTCATCAGTTTCTTCTGCTTCTCTTTCTTTGGTTTCTAATTTTTCTTTGGAGATAAGTTTGCAAGGACCCAATTTGCTTTGGTCTATGCCTTCTGCTGTTAAGGGAAATAATCCTGAACGCTTAAACGCATGGGCGGCGTTAGAAAGTGTGGCACATGTCTCCCAAGATTGCTTGAAGACTTTTGGGAAGTCATACTTTGTGAAAGCCTTTCCAAGATTATCCATTTGCCATTGCTTGACATTTCCTCTCCATGCTGATTTCATTGGTGGGAAATCAGCATGGGTAGCGTTTGGCAAAAGGCAGTACAGAATAATATGATTTTCAGCACAAAATCTGGCTGCTTCCGCCGTCATATGAGTACTGTGGCCGTCCACAAACAGAATCACAGGCTTTTCAATGGTCTTTTCCTCAACGAAACTGTTGATCACGGCCAGAAAGCTCAGGAAAAGTTCCCTGTCCATCTATCCATTTTCAGAGTGAGCATATATTGCTTCGGGAAACTCTTTTATCCCCGTATCTCTAAATCGTTGTCCCGGATATACAATTAACGGAGCGACGTAATCCCCGAGAGCATTGAAACAAGCCATAACAGTAATTTGTTGTTTGCTGTTAGACACGACTTGGTAAACATGTTTTGCGCCTGTTTAAGATAACACCTTGCCCAACTTCATGCATAAAGGAAAATCGGACTCGTCGGCGTTGAATAACCGTCTTGGGTTCTTAATAAGAAGTTCCCAGTTTTGAATGTCTTTTTCCAAAAAGGCTAAAGGCCATCATACCACGCCTGTACCATTGGCATTGAAATTGCAGCGCGCTCGTGTCCAAGTGCCTGTGGAATTTCATGAATGCCGTGTACCAGTCATACCCAGGCAAGTTGTCTTTGGATGGTGTTTTCCTTCCATCCAGATCTATAATTCGTTTAACCTCAAAGCACAGTTCTTTCCTGGTTATAGGATACCCTATTTCCGCCATGAGGTTGGCGTAATTTACCAGAGTGCTCTCTTCTGCCTTCGTTAACACAGGTTTCGGGCCAGGTTTTGTTGGTTCCAAAGGGACCCTGTTTGCCAGCTTGTCTAGAAGGGTTGTTTTAGGAACAGAGTATGTCCTAGATGCCATTGATTTCCCCATCCCGTTTCTTACAGCTTCAATTGCTAAGGCCATATTTTTAGACGAGTATTGAACTTCTTCACAGAGAGTTGAGATGCCATTTCTAAGAGAAAGAGAACATAAAGTTGAAAAGTAAAATTTCAACTAAAACGTTGAATATTTTTATCAGTAAAACACATGCACAAAATCTCTTTGTCTTAATTCGCTCAACACCAGTCAAACTATCCGAACAAATTCACAGATTTAAACATATTTCGTATACTGGTACATGTACATGTACATGCAGACATGTCAGAGGTCACCTGTCCGATCCAATCACGTGGGTTTCCCGGGTACTCTTGTTTCCTCGCACAGTAAGACCACTCGCGCTCTTCCATCCGATCCAAATAGGGTGATTTATTTAAGCTGTATAGCTTGTTTCGCAATTGTTGTAAAATAAATAGTTTATATTCTACATGCAGACAAAGTTCTTGATAAATATGTAACACGAAGGCAAAACAACAGTTTGTAATTATTAAAATTATTTTTGGAACGTTCAGTATCAAATTATTATACTAACTGTACTAAAGGAAAATTGTAATTAAACGAATATATTCTTTATCTTACATTTCTATAGCTGTAATTGTTTTCACATATATCAATAAATCAAAGGTCACCTTGTGATGAGCCCCGTTGCAAAAAAAAAAAAAAAAAAAGCTAAAAAAAAATGTTTTATGTCCTTTTCACCGCACAACAAGTCTTTGAAAACGATATTAAGACAAGAAAATATAAATTGATGGGCTAGCATGAGGTTACAACACGGAAAAACGCCCCCTAATGTAATCTATGTTAACAGTGTTCAACTTAATGTCGCTAGTGTCCGTCTGGTGCAGTGATCGTCAACTACCGTGTCCTTATAAATATAATTTATTAGGTCGATGCTGGGAATCATAACTATGACCCGAATTATTAAAGAAATAACATTGTTTAATTAAATGAAAAGGATGGTAATAAGTGTATTATTAAACTGAAGCTAAAATATATACATTGTAGTTTACGTCTCTGCAAAATTATCAATCTCAATTCCCATTTTAAAACTAAAAATTTGTTTCGGATTTGTAGTGGACCTTTGATTGAGAAAAAAAATGAAGAAAATTAAAAACAATATCTAACCGGCGTGATTTGAACCCTCCGTGAGACCTACTAAAACTATTCCCTGCTAACCATTACACAAATGTTTACCGGATACTAACTGTAGTAAATACATTGTATATATATGTTGCGCAGTAAAATCTGTGTCACTAGCCAACTGTCGTTAATACACGGAGATTGTGATTTCGTCTGGATATTATCGACCCTTCTATTTTTTGGTATCTGAGCTACCTGTCCATGTTTTCTTTGAATATTTCAACAAATACCTGTCAGTTATCACTGATTGAACACAAAATTGAAGCTGTAAACGATTATATTTAAATCAAGTTTTAATCAGAAAAATTGTCGATAATACACGGAGGTCGATAATACCCCAGTATGCTCTATTCAAGTTGGGTATAGATAACAACCAGCCAAATGAAAAAAAGACCTTCGAAACGGCCCGTAGATTGAGCACAGGACAGAATTTTAACCGCGCCGCTGATTGGCTGGCTAATCTTGAATTTCAAAAGTAAAATGTTTTCTGACAGGTAATTATTCCTTGATAACCATGATATGAATTTGGAAATTCAGATTGAGATTTAGGTTCAAAATATCAATTTTGATAATGAATAGGTAAACACATTAGAATTTCAGGTTTTTTAAAGTGCAAAAATTCTCCTTTTCTTATGAAGATCTTGGACCAATGCGGAATAACTCTTACAATATTATTAGTATTAGAGTATTAAAGGATTATCTCCCTTTGGTCACATCTTGTAATCTCAACTAAATACACATCACCCAACGCACAAAATAAAATCGCTGAAAGGACAATTGATGTCCTATACCTCCGTCATTTTGAATCATATGACCTTGAAATTAGTCATTTTATGTGTCTGAGAGCATGCTCTTTCACATTCGATTCAAAACCTTTCTCTTGGAAATTTCTTAAATCACGGTAAAATTTACGTTAAAAAAGTGAACAAAACGCCATATTCGGAGGGCTATATTTCGGCCATTTTCTAATTCGTGATTTTGAAATTATAACCCTGTACAGACAATATATCAATGTCTACATTTACATAAAATCAACACCCTAAATTAAATGATAAAGGCCCTACGAGCTCACAAATTACGGGAAAAAAATAAGTAAATGGAACAAATGGACATATTTGGAGAGCTATATTTCCGCCATTTTTCTATATAACCCCTTTAAAATCCATAACTTTTGAAGACAAAAGTTCATACAACGGAGGTATGAAAAATCAACACTGTACATACAGGTATTATGGCGTTGAAACGTCTCGCGCAGGGACTAAAATTTCGATTTTTAATGTCCTATAACTCCGCCATTTTGGATCATATGACCTTGAAATTGGTCATTTTATGTTCCTGAGAGCATGATCTGTCATATGCGCCCTTCAAAACTTTTCTGTGACAAATTTCGTTTTTGACCTTTGTTTGACTCCGTAGCAAACTCTTGACCTTGACATAATCTCTGATAACATGGCATGGGAAAAGCACTCGCAATGTCAGGATCTGTCTGAATAACTTAACATGAACGATGTATGTGTTATGTTATGTTCAGTGTATGGTTGTGTTTTGTTGTTTTGTGGTTGTGTGTTTTTGTGATGTGTGTTGTTTGTTTGTGGTGTTGTTGTGTGTTGTTTTGTTGTTGTGTGATGTTGTGTTGTTATGTTATGTGGTGTTGTGTTGTTGTGTTGTGTTGTTATGTGTGGTTGTGTCATGTTATTGTGTTGTGTGTCATTAGTGGGTTGCTGTGTGGCTGTGTTTTGTGTTGTGTTGTTGTGTGCTGTGTTGTTGTTCCGTGTTTGTGTAAAGTGTTGTTACGTGATGTTTTTATGATGTGTTGTTACGTTATGTTGTGTACTGTTGTGTTGTTGTCGGGTTTTGTGTTGCTGTGTATTGTTGTGTTGTTAGGTGTTGTTGTATGTTGTATTGTGGTTGTGTTGTGTGTTGTTGTGTTGTGGTATGATGTTTTGTTGTGTGATTTTGTGTTGTGTTATGTTGTGTGATGTTGTGTTGTGTTGTGTGATGTTGTTGTGTGTTATTGTGTTGTTTATGAGTGGTGTTGTATTGTTGTTGCGTGGTTGTGTGTCGTGGTTGTGTTGTGTTATGTGTTGTTGTGTTATGTTTTGTTACGTTGTGATGTGTTGTGATTTGTGTTGTGTTTTTGTGGTGTTGTGTGTTGTTGTTGGGTGGTGTTGTGTTGTTGTTGTGTGTTTGCGTGATGTGTATTTGTGTTATGTTGTGTGATGTTGTGTTGTGTGATGTTGTGTTGTGTGATGTTGTGTTGTGTGATGTTGTGTTGTGTGATGTTGTGTTGTGTGACGTTGTGTTGTGTAGTGTTGTTCTTGGATGTTGTTGTATTGTTGTTGCGTGGTTGTGTGTTGTGGTGTTGTTGTGTTGTGTGTTGTGTGATGTTTTGTTGTGATGTTGTGTCGTATTGTTGTGTAATGCTGTCTTGTGTTGTGTGTTTTGTGATGTTGTGTTTAGTGTGATGCGTTGTTGTGTTGTGTGATGTTATGTTGTGTTATGTTATGTTGTTTGATGTTTTGTTGTGTGATGTTGTGTTATTTTGTTGTGTTTTGTTGTGTGATGTGATGTGTTGTTGTGTTGTGTAGTGTTGTTGTGTTGTTGGTGTGTTGCTGTGCTGTGTGATGTTGTGGTGTCGTGTTGTGTTGTTGTGTAAAAACGAGTTCTTATGGGGTCACTTTTCAACGGGGTCTATTTTCAACGGGTCGGTGTAAAAAGTGCGCTGAAAGTTCAGTTTTCAACGGTTTTCGGGGTCATTTTTCAAAGTTGAAAAATGACCCGAGGTCAGTTTTCAAAGGGGGTCCATTTTCAACGTTACACCGGCCGAGTTATAGACCTTCGCATTGTATTACATATCAGGAGAGAGAAAAAATTCTATAGAGTAAAATGCCTGTGGTCTAACGGTGATACTTCCATTATAGTATTACTTTATATTTCAGAGACTTGGCTTGCTCGGAGAATCGGGGAACAAACAATTGAGGTATTCGCATTATTGTTTAATTTGGCGGGGCTAGCAGGTACTGGAATCCTTATCTATACGTGGCAATCACAAACACGACTGCGGTATATGATCACACTGGTTACAGCAACCGTACTACTGACATCAGGTACAGTATCGTCTGTATTCTATCACACTGGTTACAGTCACCGTACTACTAACATCAGGTGAGGTATAGTCTGTAGTCTATCACACTGGTTACAGCAACCGTACTAACATCAGGTACAGTATATAGTCTATAGTCTATCACACTGGTTACAGCAAACGTACTACTAACACCAAGTACAGTATATAGTCTATCACACGTGTTGCAGCCACCGTACAGTATAGTCTATAGTCTATCACACTGATTACAGTCACCGTACTACTGACATCAGGTACAGTATCGTCTGTAGTCTATCACACTGGTTACAGCAACCGTACTACTAACATCAGGTACAGTATATAGTCTATAGTCTATCACACTGGTTACAGCAAACGTACTACTAACACGTAGTACAGTATATAGTCTATCACACGTGTTGCAGCCACCGTACTACTAACATCAGGTACAGTATAGTCTATAGTCTATCACACTGGTAAAAGTCACCAGTTTGTAGTCTATCAACTGGTTGCAGAAACCGTACTACTGACATCAGGTACAGTATAGTCTATAGTCTATCAACTGGTTGCAGAAACCGTACTACTGACATCAGGTACAGTATAGTTTGTAGTCTATCACACTGATTACAGTCACCGTACTACTGACATCAGGTACAGTATAGCCTGTAGTCTATCACAATGTTTACAGCAACCGTACTACTAACATCAGGTACAGTATAGTCTATAGTTTATCAAATTGGTGACAGTCACCGTACTACTGACATCAGGTACAGTATAGTCTGTAGTCTATCAGACTGATTACAGTCACCGTACTACTGACATCAGGTACAGAATAGTCTATAGTCTATCACACTGATTACAGCAACCGTACTACTGACATCAGGTACAGTATAGTCTATAGTCTATTACATTGGTTACAGTCACCGTACTACTGACATATTGTACAATATAGTCTATAGTCTATCACAATGGTTACATCTACCTTACTACTGACATCAGGTACAATATAGTCTGTAGTCTATCACACTGGTTACAGTCACCGTACTACTGACATCAGGTACAGTATAGTCTGTAGTCTATCACACTGGTTACAGTCACCGTACTACTAAATCAGGTACAGTATAGTCTATAGTCTATCACACTGGTTACAGCAACCGTACTACTGACATCAGGTACAGTATAGTCTATAGTCTATCACACTGGTTACAGCAACCGTACTACTGACATCAGGTACAGTATAGTCTGTAGTTTATCACACTGGTTACAGTCACCGTACTACTAACATCAGGTACAGTATAGTCTGTAGTCTATCACACTGGTTACAGTCACCGTACTACTAAATCAGGTACAGTATAGTCCGTGACTCTCAAAGAATAGCCACATACTTCTCACCAATGGAGATTAGTGTAACATGTTCAATTAAATTGTTCATGTATACATGAAAAGTGAAATTCTAATAGAAGTCTATTTTTATTTCATAAAATTTATCCAATTTTATTACAAATTGCATATATCTCTTAAACATCACATTTGTTCGTTAGTGATTTTCACTTTGTTTCAAGTCTTGAAAAAGTACTTACAAACTTTGTTACAATTTTGTATAATGCATTGATTTTGTTATGACAGTGTATAAGGTATGATAGAAGGTGTCGTATGACAAACTTTTCAGACATCTGATGTTAAACTTAGAGTGTTATCACATGGCATGTATCCAAATTGATACCCATAAAGAAAAACGTTTAAATATAAGAAAACTCTATATCTATGGATATAATATGATTTTACTGTATGAAAGGGCTGTAGTTGTGCTTATTATATAGAGAATATATCTTGTATCTTACAATACAAGGTTAATCGTAGTGCGAGGCTTTGCCGAGTCATCTCGGCTTTCAGTGTAGAGCGCCAGAATAAACTTTGCATTGTAATATACTTACCGTATATTCTGTTTATCCTGCAACCATTTCCTTATAGACGACATTCAAAACGAAAGGTATTCACCGGCTATTCACTTGTTTTCAATCGAAGTGAGACGCTTCTTTAAACCGAATGAGAGTAACCCTTTTACTACCGTGGAAAATATGTAAGCGCTTTCGCAAACAGTCCTAGTAATTATGCTCAGATTGTATTGTCATTTGAAAAAAACGTGTAAATACTGGAAAAAAACCCAATTATTATCCATTAAATAATTACTTATAGCAATACATACATTTGCCATAAGCCAAGAAAAAGACGACTCTGCAATACGGAGATGTATATGCCGTACAAATAACGTCATTCCCGTGAATGTGACGTCACGTGTTGGTGGAACTGAATGACTTTTCATTCACTGAAGGTTAAAGTTAGAAAAGGTTTTGTCAAATGTGGAACAAATTCACGTGATCGTATTGACAAATAAAACATTTCGTACTGACGGATGAAGTTTATGCGGCAGTGACAGTAGTTATATCGGTCAGTAAGTAAGACCCCCTGTTATGATTTATGTGATGTTTCATTGATTTAGGTTCATTGTTACATGTTGTATCTACCATAGAAACACAACCAGATATGTTTTTTAATGGTTGTAATAATTTCTAATGAAAAAAAAACCTACAGAAAAGATTATGGGTCTATAAGTTACAAGGCAGTTTTTTTCGGGTCAATAATGATATTAGACTGAATAGCGCACTTTATTAGCTCACCTGGTCCAAAGGACCGAGGTGAGCTTATGGGATACCGCAGCGTCCGGCGTCCGTCCGTCCGTCGTCCGTCAACAATCGATTTCTTCTCCATAACCGCTGGTCGGATTTCAATAAAATTTGACTGGTAGCATCCTTATGGGCTACTAACTGAAAATTGTACAAATGATGGGGCTGACCCCCCGGGGGCCTGAGGGGCGGGGCCAAAAGGGGTCAATTTGGCTATTTCCATATAAACGACTTCTTCTCTGAAACCAAGCATGGGATAGCACCCATAATGCAATGGTAGCATCCTTATAGGGTGGGGATTCAAATTGTACAAATGATGGGGCTGACCCCCCGGGGGCCTGAGGGGCGGGGTCAAATGGGGTCAATTTGGCTATTTCCATATAAACGACTTCTTCTCTGAAACTAAGTATGGTATAGCACCCATAATGCAATGGTAGCATCCTTATAGGGTGGGGATTCAAAATTGTGCAAATGATAGGGCTGACCTCCCGGGGGCCTGAGGGGCGGGGTCAAAAGGGGTCAATTTGGCTATTTCCATATAAATGACTTCTTCTCTGCAACTAAGCATGGTATAGCACCCATAATGCAATGGTAGCATCCTTGTAGGCTGGGGATTCCAAATTGAGCAAATAATAGAGCTGACCCCCGAGGGCCTGATGGGCGGGGTCAAAAGTGGTCAATTTCCATATAAATGACTTTTTCTCTGCAACTTAACATGGGATTGCGCTCATAATGCAATGGTTACATCCTTATAGGGTTTCACTTTGGATTTAAAATTTTGCAAATGATGGGGCTGACCCCCCGGGAGCCTGAAGGGTGGGGTCAAAAGGGGTCAATTTAGCTATTTCCATATAAACGACTTCTTCTCTGCAACTAAGAATGGAAGAGCACTTATAATGCAATGGTAGCATCCTTATAGGGTTGGGATTTGAAATTGTACAAATGATAGGGCTGACCCCTAGGGCCTTAAAAGGCAATAGATGCGAGGTCAAAAAGGTCAGTTAGGCTACTATTTTCATATAAATTACTTTGTCTCTGAACCTATGTATTGGATAGCATATTTGTATGGTATCAATAGCATCATTGTATGGTTGTGATTCAAAATTAAACTTTGGGAGTCAATTTTGCTTATTTTTCTAATTGTCAGATTCTTGTGATAATTACTAACAAAAAGCCAGGTGAGCGATACAGGCCCTCTGGGCCTCTTGTTAGAAAAAATTGGGTGAGGCAACAGTATATTTCTTTCCTGTTGAGTGTTTATATCCTGTGTTTAATTATTTAACAAATTCTCTTTCGCGTGGCCTAGAAGAAAAGGATAGTACAAAAAGTACTTGTTGTGCGTCACATTTTCAGTATTTCACACATTTCAGACCAAGTTATCAATTTCAAAGTTATGTTTCAGAGAAAATAACAAATATTTGCATAAGACAAATCATAATTATCAATAAATGATTCATGTTTGGCGTCATCACTGGGAAATGGGGTAAACTTTTTCCACAAAAAGGTTTCAGCTGTTTTCTCAATGGGAATAATTCACGTACCACATGATACCCTATAACATTTCTGCGGGACCATTGCTTCTATAGGTGATGGAATGACGTCAAAAGGGTATCAATTTGGGTACAGTATAAATTTGGATACAATGACGTTACACTACACAATGATCTGAAACGATTTTGACATAAAAACGTAGTTTTTGCAATGCTGGATATTACATTATGAACACATATCCAAAATTTCTGGAGAAAGTTTAAAGGTTGTCTAGTCAACTAGATCTAATCCTCTGATATATTTCAGCCGCATTGGAATGGGCCAATCTGGGAGAAGTGTTGGCTGAGATGGGAAGCATAGTGCGATACAATGACCCTAAGATACAGCTCTTCACGCCCTCCTCTCTCGTGCTGTCCGGACTCGGGTCCACGTGCATGTTTGCTGTCAGTGTGTTGTATTACCTGGCAGTGATGATGATCATTTACCAACACAGTGACATCACAAATACACGAGCCACAGAAAATCGTGGACAAGATGCCAACGGCGGAAGTGACTTCACACCCGCGCCATCTCAAAGTCACATCGAAAGTTTGGAGGTGCAAGTAAACACTGATCAAACAAGTGTATAAATGATTTAATTCTCTGTATACGTTTATTATATCTCATTGTATGAATCATTTGGAATATTTCGAATTTACTTGTTAATTGGTAATGAAAGAAAAATATATAAATTTTGCCTGTATTGTTATAGTGATATTGATAGGTTATAGTATTCATCACCATGCTGGCTGCCTTCTAAAATGGGTTTTAAGAAAAGTGAAGCAAATAGTTTATATATTTATTCCAAATATGTGTCTAGTCTGCAAATTGATAATTATCATTTTCCGAGCACAACACTCAAATAAATAATGATTTGATTACTGTGTGCGTAGTTCGTTTTTTCCGAATGACTGCAAATTAGTCAAATAGTGCACTTTTATGCGTTATTCTATTTCAAAACACATGTTAGGTGAGCGAAAAAAGTTTTATCAGTAATGCTGAAGTTTGTCAATAAACTTTCAAATCGAACCGATAGAAATTGAGATGTTCAAAATATATTTTTTCAAGATGGCGGCTGTAGCGGTCATCTATGATTTTCGAAAAATAACCATAATTTGTCGCGACCATGTCAGGATCATTTTAGACATATTTCAGCCAATTTGCACCAGTAGAACTTGAGAAAAAGTTCAAAATGTGTTTTCAAGATGGCATGTGTGGCGGCCATCTTGACTTGCGAATTGACCCAAAAATAACAACATTATGTCGGGATCCCATTGATTTCGACTAACGCCTACTTTTGGATTCTCGAAAATCCAGCAGGTTGATGACAGCTGATTTGTGCACATTTATAACACCTTTCGGAAGATACCTCTTTAAGAGATTACCGTTTGGAATTTCGTGTGTTCCAGAAACGCATAAAATCAAATTAATTTGCACTGTGGAGTATTTAACATGAGATAAATAAAACGATTTATATTTTCACATCGGGAAACCCCTAGATATATGCTTCAATAAACGGAGCCCATTTTATTTGTATGTACAATTGTATTGTCCATTGATACATTGGCGGGAATTTGTATCACTTTTATAATTAGTGGCTGTTCAAAATGCCTGTCTGAGCGAAACGATATCATTCAATTTTAATGTTACAAATGTCATATGAGGTCAATATTGAACCATAAAAATTTAATTAAGATTGTAAATATAAAGTTTAAGTATATTTCTGGTGGGTCTATCGAAGGATAATTATTGTTGTGTAGCATCATTTCATCCCGATCCCGTAACTCAGATGTAAATACCACACGGAAACCTTTGCATTACTAATATTTTTGATTTGTATTATTCAGTATACTACTATAAGGAGACATACGACATGAAATTTTGGACGATGTCAACGACAACATGATCGTCTGGATGAATGTCGTAATTCTCATACCCTGCCGTCATATCCCAGATATTTAGAAACGTGACATTTTTTTTGAGATTGGAAAACTCTTCTGACTAGATCTGTTGATGAACACGAGCCAGGTAGTCGAGGGATTCTATAATTTCCCGCGATAGAGTAGCATGTGGCCCTTTTATATAAATACTCACTTCCGGCGATCTTCACAATAACCTTTGGGCAGCATTGCTAATGCCCCGGATGTGTTGTCTGAATACATGTGGCGGTGTCCGTACATGGTGTGCCCACATATGAATCAAAACAACACTGTTGTTTTTACTGCCGATGTTGTCTAGTCTAGTTGCAATAGACTGTAGTGCTTTTGTTGTTAGATATTGAGAGTTAAAAAAAGGATGTTCATGAGGGAACCAAGATAACGATATATTATTTGAATAATTATGTTCGAAAACAAAATGAACGTACGGCCCTATCGCCGGAGGACCGGGAAACAAGTCTAATTTTAATTGTGCAGTAAAATAGGAGACTATCTGTCTGGTAGTGGAATCCCCTATGATCAGGACATGTCTTCCATTCAAGCATTTTACATAGGATTTCGCCGACCACTTCATTCGACCGTGACAATTTAATGAATTCCAAGTTTGTTTGTAGTAAAACCCAGCTGGTTCATTCCATGTAGAAATCTTTGGTCTGCTGTAGCACGGGATATTTATCCTAGTCATAATGTCTTTCTCTGTAGAAAACAAACACATGTAAGAGTAAGTCTTTTGAAAATAAAAACAAATCTGACATAAAATGTCAACACAGACTAATAATGTTCTATCTAGGCGGTGGCAATTTTGTCAAATATTTTTCTAAGATTGTATTTAACGTTAGACGATTATCTAAAACAGTAAATTACCTTGACTTTGTGTTGTACACTTCCTGCCTTGACCTTTGTGTTACCTTACCTCTACCTTGACCTTTGTATTGTACACTTCCTTGACATATATGTTGTACGAGACCTTGCATTTTGTGTTGAACACTACCTTGACCTTTGCGTTGTACACTACCATGATCTTTGTGTTGCATACTACATTGACCTTTGTGTTGCATACTACCATGACCTTTGTGTAGTTCACTACCTTGACCTTTGTCTTGCACACTACATTGACCTTTGCGTTGTACACTACCTTGACCTATGTGTTGTACACTACGCTGACCTTTATGTTGTACATTACCTTGACCTTTGCGTTGTACACTACCTTGACCTTTATGTTATACACAAAATTGACCTTTCTAATGTATACTACCTTGACCTTTGTGTTGTACATTACCTTGACCTTTGTGTTGTATATTACCTTGAGCTTTGTGTTGTACACTACATTGACATTAATGCTGTACACTACCTCTAACTGATATTGATATCATATTTGTTTTTTTTTGTCCTTGTGAGTATGACTTTCTGATATCATATTTGTTTATCTTTGTCCTGGTGCGTATGACTTTCTGTTATCATATTTGTATATCTTTGCCCTAGTGAGTATGACTTTCTGATATCATATTTGTTTGTCTTTGTCCTGGTAAGTATAATTTTCTGTTATCATACTAGTTGGGCGACACCTGAAGGAGTGTCGCGGATGAAATGAAGAGAAGAGAAATGGGAAATAACTCTTGTTGTTATTCTTAAAAGGGACCAATTTCATAAGGTTATGGAAAATATACCAGAGTTTGAAGTCATATCAGGATTTTAGTCTATTTGACCGGTGTGACCATGAATAAAGGTCAAGGTTATTTATTTAAAAAAAAACCTTGGTAGTTCATTATATAATATATACTAGCAGTTAACCTGAAAGATACATTTTAATTGATTTTCTATAAAAACACCAACAAAGGAAGGTAATCAAAAAATGATAAATCCTTTTAAGCTACATCCTCAATATTCCATGGGTTACTATCACTGACGTAATATCCACCCCTTGACTATCTCATAGTAAAATTGGAACCACTTCAGAAGAAAAAACTGACCAATCACAGGCTTGCAGAAATTAGGGCTTGATCAATATATCGATATACCGATATGTATCAGTTTTCACCAGTGTACCGAATATCGATATGCAAACATGTTGGATATCGCTGTATCGTTTTACATCTCACCCTACTGTTTTTGTTATAGAAATAGGAAATTCCAAACAAAATTTATTCTAAAACATCATTCAAGTAAGAGCATTTCAATCAATTGGAAGTGTTTAAGGCATCTGTGTCACCTAGATGGATTAGAAATGCCTTTTCATAACTAAGAATACAAATTGACATGAATCAATTAACACAGATGATAAACCGAATCAAATGTTTTGTAGATTTTTTTTCTGGTTATATAATGTTTTATCAAAATTGTCTTTTATTGTCACAATATTCAAAACACATTGGTCAACTGAATTTGAAAAAGAGGTCCACTGTGTCGTCAATACATATCGTATCGTTATAGACCTTCCAATACCCAGCCCTAGCAGAAATCATTTTTGGCTGCATCCTAAATACTCCAGGGGTTACTATCACTGACGCAATATCCACCCATGGACTAATATCTAATATAGTAAAATTGGAGGCAGTTCAAAAGAAATCAAGAAGCCCAAGAGGCATTATTAATTAAAAGAAACCTCTTTTGGACCTACTCCTCAGGCCCCTGTGGGTCAGTCATGGAAAATATGCTAATAGGATTCAATGGCCATATCATATTGATAATTCTGACAACATTTGACTCATTTTCTATTACAAATGACCAAATAATGTTCAAAATTATCAAAACTATAGTAAACTAGACTCCTTCCCCAGGGGGAAACATGAGACTCCAGGGTCATAGATAATTCAAAAGTTTTGTGAAGGACCTTAAGACCTTTCCATCTATGAAGAGTATTTGATTATACCATTTCCAGAATTTTAGAAGAGGTTTTTGAAGTTTTAGCCTATCATATTTGACCCCATTTAGCCCCACCCCTCAGGTCCCTGGGGGTCAGTCATGAAAAATTTGTTAATAGGATTCAATGGCCATCTCATACTGATAATTCTGACAACATTTGATTCATTTTCTATTACAAATGACCAAATAATGCTCAAAAATGTGTTTTACCTACAAGTTATAGTAAACTTGACCCCCTCCCCAGGGGGAAACGTGAATTCATCTATGAAGAGTATTTGATTCCACTATTTCCTGAATTTTAGAAGAAGATTGTTGAAGTTTTAGCCTAATTGACCCCTTTTGGCCCCAACCCTCAGGTCCCTAGGAGACCATATAATTCACAATTTTGATTAACCTTTTGCCATGAAAAGGCAAAATTAGATTAGGTCACTGAAGACTTCATCTCAGGTGACCTCAAAACTGAGTCCTGCATAGACTTCCTTTCAAGATTGCAGAGAAAGTGCCACCCAACTTCAAACCAACACATATGTACAGTGAACCACATTATACAATTCCTTTGATGTACGTAAAATAATCTAATTCCTGTGTCTTCTGTTGGCTGCAGTTTCATTGACGATTTGCCAGGTGTAATATAGCCACGCCTCTACCCGCAAACTTTCTATTCAATGTCGGAACAAACAATGCGGTTTGATTGACAGCTGGCGATCAGTTAATTATGAAATAGTGCAGGGGTAAATATAATGTCAGTGATAGTAACCCCTGGCGTATGGAGAATGATTAGGCTATTACTCTGCTGTTTTCTTAAATAAAGGGATTTCTTAAATAAAGGGAGACTTAAAACTTGAATGTGGCATTTTATAATTGTCCCTATGACATACAATTAAGCAAGGAGTTCATCATAATTGCTATTGCCGCCTGGAATATG
This sequence comes from Argopecten irradians, assembly GCF_041381155.1. Classification (NCBI taxonomy): domain Eukaryota; kingdom Metazoa; phylum Mollusca; class Bivalvia; order Pectinida; family Pectinidae; genus Argopecten; species Argopecten irradians. Next base: position 30,387,822 of record NC_091147.1, on the reverse strand, counting down.
CATTTTCATGAATAATCATGTAAAAGTCTCTACTAGCTACCCCCATTTTATCGAAAATAAGTAAACAAATTGGTAATAATAGACAATATCGCCTAGCTGGACACTCATTCTCTTACAAATACATACATTTTAGAGAACAAGAAATGTTAAACAGTTTTTTACTGACAGCTGGTTGATGGTTTTTCTCCGGGTTCTCCGGCTTTCCTCCACAATCAAACCTGGCACAATCTTAAATGACCCTGGCTGTTAATAGGATGTTAAACTAATAAAAAAAGAGAACTCTATTCTTCATTCGAATTGGAACACATATGGTACCAGGTAATTAAATTATTTTAAATCCTTGATACTGCTGAAGGATAAGAAAATCAGTTAAATAAATCATCACATTAATGATCTATTTGTAGCTTTTTGTGTATACTCACAAAATGAATTACCTGGTATGTACCTTTCATGCTTCTCTTTTGTTTTATTAATCATTTACATCAATAGATAACACAGTATATTTATTTTTTATATTGAGGAAGATTACCTATATATATATATATGTATATATAAACATGTAGGTACTAGTATTTAAGATAGTTACTGTTTCCAAGTGTTATTCATTACAGATGAAAAAAAATGTCAAGAGCAAGCAAATCATATATTTAAAAGTCTATACCTTAACCGAAATGGCTTTCAATTTATTATTCTTTTCAATATTGTTTTTTGATTTAGAAAAATTTGAAAACTCAAATTTAAAATTTATCTGGTTTCTAAAATGCTTAAAACTGATGAGGCTGTTACAAGTTTGACAATCACTGTATAGTGAGTGTTATAACTACAGTGTAGGTCTCCTTTCTCTAGATATTGTATGATATGAAAAAAACCCAGAAAAACTATTGTTATTTTGGAAATAAAATGTCAAAATGTCCTTTAAGTCTTGTGGTATATCAAATTTCATAAATTTCAGTTTATTAATTTCAAATGATGTAGCAATGAGTGTATTATATTTATCACATAACTAGTATTAATCAAAACATAGTAAAAGCTTCAGTATTTCTTACAGGAAAAAAAGGGTGCTTAGTTTAAAGCGCACCTTGACCTCAATAAATGTATTAAATGACCACCAGATCAAAGTACAGGGGCACTTAGAAGATATCAACAACTTCCTTCTCGAGGGAGATTTGTCTTCAGTGGAAGCTGAAGGGGAAGCTGAGTGATTTTGCTATTTCATGTTGAAATACACATCATGCAAAGAGGCAGATAATAATTCAACTGAGACCTGAAGAAATATAACTTTTTTTTTTATTTATTTGAGATGTAACGTTAAAAACACTGGGATTGAATGTGGCTTGTATTGCCAATACAGTAGTCGAATTGTACGATTCATGTCGTTTTAATGTTACTTCAGTTAAAGGCCCACTACCTTTTCGGAGTAAAACATAAAGGTTCCTTTAAAGCAATAATGACATCAGAAAATATATACCGATGTCCTAAGATGAGCTTACAACACCAAACATATGCAAGATTTTCTCCGTAAATTCATATATAACAATGGAGTTTTGTCGTCTGGTGCAGTAACAGTCAACTACCGTGCGGTATTTAGGACGACGGCGAAACATAAGACGACCCGCGTTATGAAAATTTACATTTTATTTAATTTAATCAAATTGTTCAGAAGGTGGATGATACGTGTACTATTAACGGTAAGTTAATAACTTTTGTGACTCTACAAAGCTATCGATCTCGTTTTACATTCCTATTTTAACAAGAGGCCTATGGGCCTTAACGTTCACCTGATATTTGATAAAAATTAGTTATGTAATTTACCAGCCAACTGATGTCTTTTGTTCACGAAATAGGAACATACATCTAATAGGTCTACATACAAATTTTCATTAAGCTTGGTGAATATTTATTCACATTACCATGTTCACAAGGTTCAATAATTATTATTGCAAAGGGTTATAACTCCGTAATTTACTGCCGAATCAAGCCGATTTTCGAACTCGTCCGAGATCTTTCCAATATTAGTCTACATATCAAGTTTCATTAAGCTCGGTGAATATTTATTCAAATTACCGCGTTCACAAGGAAATGTTAACGGACGTCGCACGACGGACGACGCCGGACAAAAGACTATCGCAATAGGTCACCATGACCTATGGTCAGGTGACCTAAAATTAAAAGCCATTTCGGAAAGGTAGTGGGCCTTTAAGGAACAAAGAGTTTGGGTTTGTTTGTTTTTTTTTTTTTTTTATGATGACAAAAACTGGAATTGTTACGTAACGATGACACAAAAGAGGTGAAACCAGTTTTTCTTTCGGCTGAATTACTTTGCTGATTAGTATGCATGCACAATGTCCCTCCTTCTTTCTCGAGATTTTGCCATCAATATACCTCGCAGATGATTATTTTAGAATTCAACATATTCGCCGTAATAAGCGCCCCTCCCTTTTTCTGGCGAAAAGTTGAAGTTGTATAAACGCCACCATCCCACGGATTTAAGAATGTTTTACTACATGTGATGACTCTAATATCAGCATTGTATCTCATATTACATGAACTTGCAGGTCGTTTACGTTTAAATCACGACATGATAATGCGTCTCAAAGGATAAAAGACATATACATGTCCTTTCTACGGTGGCTGATTTATGCCAAAATTAAATATCTTAATTCTCGGGGCGAAAAGACGAAAAATGGAAAGTGAAGCACGCTAATTAGCGCCTTTAATTTTCGCCTTCAAAAATCTCGTCTTTTCGCCCCGAAAAGACGAAAATTAACAAACCTTAATTTTCTTCTTTTCGCCCCGAAAAGATACAATTTTGTTTGTTTGTTTAGTTTTACGTCCTATTAACAGCCAGGGTCATGTAAGGTTTGTTGGTGGAGGAAAGCCGGAGTACCCGGAGAAAAACCACAGGTCAGCGGTCAGTACCTGGCAACTGCCCCACATGGGATTCGAACCCGCATCCCAGAGGTGGAGGGCTTGTGGTTATATGTCGGGACATCTTAACCACTCGGCCACCGCGCCCCCACCGAAAAGATACAAATTAAAGATATACTTTGTCATCTTTCATATACGACGAAGATTATAATGTAATTTCTTATGTTCAATTATGAAGACCACGTCGTGTATGTAGTCAAAATTTCTTTTTAAATGATACACAGTACATTGTACCTACTGATTGACTGTTATAATTAACTGTATTTGAGCAATTTCTTGGTACAAGTCCAAGTCAACAGAATTTCCAGAGAGCACAAAATCTAAAGGAGATTACGGAAGCCGTCTGGCTCCACACCAAAAAATATATTTATTGTGTTACCTCACAATAATATTGTGAGAGAACACAATCTTATTGTGAGGCCACACAATCTTATTGTGAGGCCACACAATAATTATTGTGAGGCCACACAATAATTAATGTGAGGCCACACAATAATTATTGTGAGGGAACACAATCTTATTGTAAGGGAACACAATCTTATTGTAAGGCCACACAATATTATTGTGAGGGAACACAATCTTATTGTAAGGGAACACAATCTTATTGTGAGGCCACACAAGAATTATTGAAACATGCGTCTGCTATATAATGATTTTAAAGCTTTGTTTGCAAACAAAAAAGGTATTCTCAGCTTTATTTGGCCACATTACAACAAACTAATAATTCAGGGCATTAAACACACATATTCTATAGTACATGTATTATATGAATTCTCCGTTAACGACATACATTCCTATATATACCAGTCAATATTTCGGTAAATAAATATCACATCGCGTTTCAGAACTCATCAAAATATTACAATACTGCATGTCCATGTCGGTTTCCATGTTCATGTACACTCCACTTGTATATAGCAATAAGAAATAAGTTTAATTGACTGTCCACATACTATGATATATGACTACAGACCAAAGAAAATTTGACATATAAATGTTGAACTGCCAAAGGGTACCAGCGTCATATGAAATATGGTATGTATATTCAGTTCACACTTGAAATCAAGTAGAGGCTTCAAGTGTAAGATCTGCAGTGATCTCGTACTTGGTGTGTAAATTAATTTAGAACACTTTAGCATAAAAGGGAGTGAGACTACTGGTTTGCCAGTTGTCAGTATAATGATCGAGGGGATGTATCTCAGCCGGCATGTTTCAGTGAGATAGCACTATAAATGGACAAGAGATTCCACAACTGCAGTATATGGTCAGTGCATATACATAATTACATATACATAACAGAATATTTCCACTGCTTATATCTAAAGCAAAATTATATCCGTTAAAAGCAGCACTGAAACTAGTGACCGCTGCTCCAAAAGCATCTGTCGTTAGCCACATACAATGTATACAGTCTCAATAAAGATGACCTATATACAAATCGGTCGTTATACACAGGTGGTCGTTATACACAGGTAGTCATATACGCAGGTTTTACTGTATTATCAAACAAAACGCTATATCCATTCCAGGGTCGTTTCGGTACTTTACTGAAGCGTGTCAGTTCTAGATTATTGTTTTTAATCGCAACTAAACTGAATTGACAACTTCACGTGCGAATGTGCGTACATGTAGATATGCAATGCCCATATTTGCAATTAGTCTACGCGACTGTCGTGCTAATATTAGGAGATGACACAGAAATCGGGGTTTGGATCACCGTGCTTAACGCCTATGTATGTCTTGAAATTACCAATCGAAAATCATTCTAATTATAACTATAAGCAATCTGTCTGTAATTTTGCTACCATCGCTCGAAAATGGGAAATAAACCCATGGAATTTGTCCCATGCATGAAATATATAAAAAAGACGTGGCCAAATACTTTTGGCACGGTGTATTGCCAAGTATGCATCGACACTATCTAAGTGCCTAAAAGTGACACGTGCAACGTATTGAACAATGAATATATGGTTGTACAGGTCACTGTGCGTGTATATGATCAATATAGATGTGCGATAAATTGGATCAGTACTTATATCATTTCATAAGTCTGTCGGAATTTGCATGTATCAGACTGCTTAAATGTTATATAATAAAATAAGTTTATGATGATTTATTTTTGTTCGCAAAGATCTATTTTTCTTTTGGGTCCGAACGATTCGGTGAAAACCCATAAATTACACACGTTCGACGTCACTTCCATCGGCGAATCGCACATCAATATCTTAGACGTGATCACTCTCGGCGAGAGAAAATAGATATTTGCAAACACTAATAGATAATCGCTTTTGGAGCGCGGTCACTAATTTCTGTGCTATTTTTAACGGATATATTTTTGCTTTAGATGTAGGTAGTGGAAATACATGTATTCTGTTATGTATATGTAATTATGTAAATACATTGACCATATACTGCAGTTAAATGTGTTTGTGGGGGATAGTACCATACGCTTTTTAGGCTGATTAACGTTGATAACCTTTACGATTATATATACAGTTTCAGACGCATCTCTAGGACCCACTCTTTGACATTCTGGTCCTCGACATAACTTTCTAGACCAGACAGACTTCAGAAAAGAGCTCCTTTATTCCGCGAATGGCATCTTCTTACGAAGAATCCCGAGGATATATTCTTCTGTACTCCTAAAAGTTTCTGTATTTTTTTTTTACCGTCAGTGCGTTGTTAAAGTGTTTCCATTTGTTGCTAAATGATTTTGGGCGCAATTTATAGTTGTTTGATTAGGTTTTATGTCATTATTATCTAATAGTTTTTATTCGTGCTGTGTCTCTTTGCAATAGTGGAATCTCTTGTCCATTTATAGTGCTATCTCACTGAAACATGCCGGCTGAGACACAACCCCGCGGTCATTATACTGACAACGGGCAAACCAGTAGTCTCATTCCATTTTATGCTAAAGTGTTCTTAATTACTTTACACTCAAAGTACGAGATCGCTGCAGATCTTACACTTGAAGCCTCTACTTGACAGTGTGAACTGAATATACATACCATATTTCATATGACGGCGGTACCCTTTGGCAGTTTCACATTTATATGTCAAAATTTCTTTGGTCTGTAGTCAGATATCATAGTATGTGGACAGTCAATCAAACTTGTTTCTTATTGCTATATACAAGTGTAGTGTATATAACCTCAAACTTCATAAAACATAATTATGTACAAAAATGACACGGACTTGCAGTATTGTATTTTTTTTTTTTTTTTTTTTTTTTATTTTTTTTTTTTTTTTTTAGTTCTAAAACGTGATGTGATATTTATTTACCGAAATATTGACTGGTATATATATATACATATGTATAGGAATGTATACCGTTAACGCTATGGAGAATCCATATAATACATGTACTATAGAATATTTGTGTTTAATGCCCTGAATTATTAGTTTGTTGTACTGTGACCAAATAAAGCTGAGAATACCCTTTTTGTTTGCAAACAAAGCTTCTAAAATCATTATATAGCAGACGCATGTTTCAATAATTATTGTGTGGCCTCACAATAATATTGTGTGGCCTCACAATAATATTGTGTGGCCTTACAATAAGATTGTGTTCCCTTACAATAAGATTGTGTTCCCTCACAATAATTATTGTGTGGCCTCATAATAATTATTGTGTTCCACACCAAAAAATATATTTATTGTGTTACCTCACAATAATATTGTGAGGCCACACAATACTATTGTGAGGGAACACAATCTTATTGTGAGGCCACACAATAATTATTGTGAGGCCACACAATAATTAATGTGAGGCCACACAATAATTATTGTGAGGCCACACAATAATTATTGTGAGGGAACACAATTTTATTGTAAGGCCACACAATATTATTGTGAGGGAACACAATATTATTGTAAGGGAACACAATCTTATTGTGAGGCCACACAATAATTATTGAAACATGCGTCTGCTATATAATGATTTTAAAGCTTTGTTTGCAAACAAAAAAGGTATTCTCAGCTTTATTTGGCCACATTACAACAAACTAATAATTCAGGGCATTAAACACACATATTCTATAGTACATGTATTATATGAATTCTCCGTTAACGACATACATTCCTATATATACTAGTCAATATTTCGGTAAATAAATATCACATCGCGTTTCAGAACTCATCAAAATATTACAATACTGCATGTCCATGTCGGTTTCCATGTTCATGTACACTCCACTTGTATATAGCAATAAGAAATAAGTTTAATTGACTGTCCACATACTATGATATATGACTACAGACCAAAGAAAATTTGACATATAAATGTTGAACTGCCAAAGGGTACCCAGCGTCATATGAAAATATGGTATGTATATTCAGTTCACACTTGAAATCAAGTAGAGGCTTCAAGTGTAAGATCTGCAGTGATCTCGTACTTGGTGTGTAAATTAATTTAGAACACTTTAGCATAAAAGGGAGTGAGACTACTGGTTTGCCAGTTGTCAGTATAATGATCGAGGGGATGTATCTCAGCCGGCATGTTTCAGTGAGATAGCACTATAAATGGACAAGAGATTCCACAACTGCAGTATATGGTCAGTGCATATACATAATTACATATACATAACAGAATATTTCCACTGCTTATATCTAAAGCAAAATTATATCCGTTAAAAGCAGCACTGAAACTAGTGACCGCTGCTCCAAAAGCATCTGTCGTTAGCCACATACAATGTATACAGTCTCAATAAAGATGACCTATATACAAATCGGTCGTTATACACAGGTGGTCGTTATACACAGGTAGTCATATACGCAGGTTTTACTGTATTATCAAACAAAACGCTATATCCATTCCAGGGTCGTTTCGGTACTTTACTGAAGCGTGTCAGTTCTAGATTATTGTTTTTAATCGCAACTAAACTGAATTGACAACTTCACGTGCGTACATGTAGATATGCAATGCCCATATTTGCAATTAGTCTACGCGACTGTCGTGCTAATATTAGGAGATGACACAGAAATCGGGGTTTGGATCACCGTGCTTAACGCCTATGTATGTCTTGAAATTACCAATCGAAAATCATTCTAATTATAACTATAAGCAATCTGTCTGTAATTTTGCTACCATCGCTCGAAAATGGGAAATAAACCCATGGAATTTGTCCCATGCATGAAATATATAAAAAAGACGTGGCCAAATACTTTTGGCACGGTGTATTGCCAAGTATGCATCGACACTATCTAAGTGCCTAAAAGTGACACGTGCAACGTATTGAACAATGAATATATGGTTGTACAGGTCACTGTGCGTGTATATGATCAATATAGATGTGCGATAAATTGGATCAGTACTTATATCATTTCATAAGTCTGTCGGAATTTGCATGTATCAGACTGCTCAAATGTTATATAATAAAATAAGTTTATGATGATTTATTTTTGTTTGCAAAGATCTATTTTTCTTTTGGGTCCGAACGATTCGGTGAAAACCCATAAATTACACACGTTCGACGTCACTTCCATCGGCGAATCGCACATCAATATCTTAGACGTGATCACTCTCGGCGAGAGAAAATAGATATTTGCAAACACTAATAGATAATCGCTTTTGGAGCGCGGTCACTAATTTCTGTGCTATTTTTAACGGATATATTTTTGCTTTAGATGTAGGTAGTGGAAATACATGTATTCTGTTATGTATATGTAATTATGTAAATACATTGACCATATACTGCAGTTAAATGTGTTTGTGTGGGATAGTACCATACGCTTTTTAGGCTGATTAACGTTGATAACCTTTACGATTATATATACAGTTTCAGACGCATCTCTAGGACCCACTCTTTGACATTCTGGTCCTCGACATAACTTTCTAGACCAGACAGACTTCAGAAAAGAGCTCCTATATTCCGCGAATGGCATCTTCTTACGAAGAATCCCGAGGATATATTCTTCTGTACTCCTAAAAGTTTCTGTATTTTTTTTTTTTACCGTCAGTGCGGTTGTTAAAGTGTTTCCATTTGTTGCTAAATGATTTTGGGCGCAATTTATAGTTGTTTGATTAGGTTTTATGTCATTATTAACTAATAGTTTTTATTCGTGCTGTGTCTCTTTGCAATAGTGGAATCTCTTGTCCATTTATAGTGCTATCTCACTGAAACATGCCGGCTGAGACACAACCCCGCGGTCATTATACTGACAACGGGCAAACCAGTAGTCTCATTCCATTTTATGCTAAAGTGTTCTTAATTACTTTACACTCAAAGTACGAGATCGCTGCAGATCTTACACTTGAAGCCTCTACTTGACAGTGTGAACTGAATATACATACCATATTTCATATGACGCCGGTACCCTTTGGCAGTTTCACATTTATATGTCAAAATTTCTTTGGTCGGTAGTCAGATATCATAGTATGACAGTCTCTCAAACTTGTTTCTTATTGCTATATACAAGTGTAGTGTATATAACCTCAAACTTCATAAAACATAATTATGTACAAAAATGACACGGACTTGCAGTATTGTATTTTTTTTTTATTTTATTTTTTTTATTTTTTTTTTTTTTTTTTAGTTCTAAAACGTGATGTGATATTTATTTACCGAAATATTGACTGGTATATATATATACATATGTATAGGAATGTATACCGTTAACGCTATGGAGAATCCATATAATACATGTACTATAGAATATGTGTGTTTAATGCCCTGAATTATTAGTTTGTTGTACTGTGACCAAATAAAGCTGAGAATACCCTTTTTGTTTGCAAACAAAGCTTCTAAAATCATTATATAGCAGACGCATGTTTCAATAATTATTGTGTGGCCTCACAATAAGATTGTGTTCCCTCACAATAATATTGTGTGGCCTCACAATAATATTGTGTGGCCTTACAATAAGATTGTGTTCCCTTACAATAAGATTGTGTTCCCTCACAATAATTATTGTGTGGCCTCATAATAATTATTGTGTTCCACACCAAAAAATATATTTATTGTGTTACCTCACAATAATATTGTGAGGCCACACAATACTATTGTGAGGGAACACAATCTTATTGTGAGGCCACACAATAATTATTGTGAGGCCACACAATAATTAATGTGAGGCCACACAATAATTATTGTGAGGGAACACAATCTTATTGTAAGGGAACACAATCTTATTGTAAGGCCACACAATATTATTGTGAGGGAACACAATCTTATTGTAAGGGAACACAATCTTATTGTGAGGCCACACAATAATTATTGAAACATGCGTCTGCTATATAATGATTTTAAAGCTTTGTTTGCAAACAAAAAAGGTATTCTCAGCTTTATTTGGCCACATTACAACAAACTAATAATTCAGGGCATTAAACACACATATTCTATAGTACATGTATTATATGAATTCTCCGTTAACGACATACATTCCTATATATACTAGTCAATATTTCGGTAAATAAATATCACATCGCGTTTCAGAACTCATCAAAATATTACAATACTGCATGTCCATGTCGGTTTCCATGTTCATGTACACTCCACTTGTATATAGCAATAAGAAATAAGTTTAATTGACTGTCCACATACTATGATATATGACTACAGACCAAAGAAAATTTGACATATAAATGTTGAACTGCCAAAGGGTACCAGCGTCATATGAAATATGGTATGTATATTCAGTTCACACTTGAAATCAAGTAGAGGCTTCAAGTGTAAGATCTGCAGTGATCTCGTACTTGGTGTGTAAATTAATTTAGAACACTTTAGCATAAAAGGGAGTGAGACTACTGGTTTGCCAGTTGTCAGTATAATGATCGAGGGGATGTATCTCAGCCGGCATGTTTCAGTGAGATAGCACTATAAATGGACAAGAGATTCCACAACTGCAGTATATGGTCAGTGCATATACATAATTACATATACATAACAGAATATTTCCACTGCTTATATCTAAAGCAAAATTATATCCGTTAAAAGCAGCACTGAAACTAGTGACCGCTGCTCCAAAAGCATCTGTCGTTAGCCACATACAATGTATACAGTCTCAATAAAGATGACCTATATACAAATCGGTCGTTATACACAGGTGGTCGTTATACACAGGTAGTCATATACGCAGGTTTTACTGTATTATCAAACAAAACGCTATATCCATTCCAGGGTCGTTTCGGTACTTTACTGAAGCGTGTCAGTTCTAGATTATTGTTTTTAATCGCAACTAAACTGAATTGACAACTTCACGTGCGAATGTGCGTACATGTAGATATGCAATGCCCATATTTGCAATTAGTCTACGCGACTGTCGTGCTAATATTAGGAGATCGCTCGAAAATGGGAAATAAACCCATGGAATTTGTCCCATGCATGAAATATATAAAAAAAGACGTGGCCAAATACTTTTGGCACGGTGTATTGCCAAGTATGCATCGACACTATCTAAGTGCCTAAAAGTGACACGTGCAACGTATTGAACAATGAATATATGGTTGTACAGGTCACTGTGCGTGTATATGATCAATATAGATGTGCGATAAATTGGATCAGTACTTATATCATTTCATAAGTCTGTCGGAATTTGCATGTATCAGACTGCTTAAATGTTATATAATAAAATAAGTTTATGATGATTTTTTTTTGTTCGCAAAGATCTATTTTTCTTTTGGGTCCGAACGATTCGGTGAAAACCCATAAATTACACACGTTCGACGTCACTTCCATCGGCGAATCGCACATCAATATCTTAGACGTGATCACTCTCGGCGAGAGAAAATAGATATTTGCAAACACTAATAGATAATCGCTTTTGGAGCGCGGTCACTAATTTCTGTGCTATTTTTAACGGATATATTTTTGCTTTAGATGTAGGTAGTGGAAATACATGTATTCTGTTATGTATATGTAATTATGTAAATACATTGACCATATACTGCAGTTAAATGTGTTTGTGTGGGATAGTACCATACGCTTTTTAGGCTGATTAACGTTGATAAACCTTTACGATTATATATACAGTTTCAGACGCATCTCTAGGACCCACTCTTTGACATTCTGGTCCTCGACATAACTTTCTAGACCAGACAGACTTCAGAAAAGAGCTCCTATATTCCGCGAATGGCATCTTCTTACGAAGAATCCCGAGGATATATTCTTCTGTACTCCTAAAAGTTTCTGTATTTTTTTTTTTTTACCGTCAGTGCGTTGTTAAAGTGTTTCCATTTGTTGCTAAATGATTTTGGGCGCAATTTATAGTTGTTTGATTAGGTTTTATGTCATTATTAACTAATAGTTTTTATTCGTGCTGTGTCTCTTTGCAATAGTGGAATCTCTTGTCCATTTATAGTGCTATCTCACTGAAACATGCCGGCTGAGACACAACCCCGCGGTCATTATACTGCAACGGGCAAACCAGTAGTCTCATTCCATTTTATGCTAAAGTGTTCTTAATTACTTTACACTCAAAGTACGAGATCGCTGCAGATCTTACACTTGAAGCCTCTACTTGACAGTGTGAACTGAATATACATACCATATTTCATATGACGCCGGTACCCTTTGGCAGTTTCACATTTATATGTCAAAATTTCTTTGGTCTGTAGTCAGATATCATAGTATGTGGACAGTCAATCAAACTTGTTTCTTATTGCTATATACAAGTGTAGTGTATATAACCTCAAACTTCATAAAACATAATTATGTACAAAAATGACACGGACTTGCAGTATTGTATTTTTTTTTATTTTATTTTTTTTTATTTTTTTTTTTTAGTTCTAAAACGTGCTGTGATATTTATTTACCGAAATATTGACTGGTATATATATATATATACATATGTATAGGAATGTATGCCGTTAACCCTATGGAGAATCCATATAATACATGTACTATAGAATGTGTGTGTTTAATGCCCTGAATTATTAGTTTGTTGTACTGTGACCAAATAAAGCTGAGAATACCCTTTTTGTTTGCAAACAAAGCTTCTAAAATCATTATATAGCAGACGCATGTTTCAATAATTATTGTGTGGCCTCACAATAAGATTGTGTTCCCTCACAATAATATTGTGTGGCCTCACAATAATATTGTGTGGCCTCACAATAATATTGTGTGGCCTTACAATAAGATTGTGTTCCCTTACAATAATTATTGTGTGGCCTCATAATAATTATTGTGTACCCTCACAATAAGATTGTGTTACCTCACAATAGTATTGTGCCTCACAATATTATTGTGAGGGAACACAATAAATATATTTTTTGGTGTGGAGCCAGACGGCTTCCGTATAAAAGTTTTTTTGCCTATATATTTTGTAAATATCGACTAAAAATGAGATTTATGACTTGTGTTTTTCTATTGGACATTGCGAAAAAACGAGCACACGGTCATATCATAAATTTACCAATTTGAAATGAAAAGTTATGTAGATTTTTTTCTTGCACATACATGTACGCTCTTCACGATCAGACGAATAACGTCAAGGCTTGAAGGGTGTCCCACAATATTCATGATATGAATGTGTCAATGTCGGCAAGAGTGTACCAGTGCTGTAAACATTTCATCAGCATCTTCCATGCTTTCAATAATGGGAATTTGGTCTGGATGCATACCACTTAAATGTTGCAAAACTATTCTTAAATCATAAGAACAACCATGTGTTGGCAATTTTTCAGTAAATTCGTCCATTAGTTTATCAACTGTTTCCTCTGAGCAATACGTCACGTTGTGATCTTATTCGATGCGAGTTCCAGGTTTGCATAAACACATCCAGCTGGTTCTGAATTGTATTCAGTACCTAATATATTCAATATGAAGTACATTGCCTTCATCAAATATACCCATGTCCTTCATGCCCTCAAATTTTGCTTTCCAAAAGTCGGTGAAAGAGAGGCGAAATGTTCCACATAACCTTTCGATCCTTTGGTTACCACTGGACCTTCCTCAACCAGAGAAACCAGGAAACTGTTCACGCCTCTATAATGATCTCTGTGGTGCATAAGCTCACTTTCTTCGTGACAAACCGTAGATAAATAACTGTGCTACGTTAGAAACAACTCAACAAGTAAATGATTTTCAAGTTGTCTTTTTATCAACAAGTTAGAAAGACAATATTAAAATAAAACGACTTGTTTTAAAAACTGTAACGACACATTCTCTTTTGTCAACATGTGAAATTAATTAGGCTGGACGGAACAACGTAAAATTGGTATTTCTAGTTCAACGTCGGAATTTGAGAATGTTGAAGAAGTTGATGTCATTTTTTTTCTCAACTTTTGCAAATGTAAAAGTCGGTTTGTTGACATAAATATCGACAAGTCGTAAAATGTTAATGCGTCAAGGTCATATCTAATTCGGAAAGTAGACTTGTCTACAATGCTACTTCTTGTTATTAACTTTACAACAGGTGACCAATATACGCTTCCATACATATCCCTTATGATTGACGTCATGTCGACATTTCTTTGTCGACTTGTACAGATACAAATCGATAGGCGACTTAGAAAAGTCGTTTGTATCAAAGATTTTAGACCATGTCGATTTTATAATTACGACTTGTCATTGAAATAAAAAGAAGTCGATATAGTCCAGTAAAGATAAATAATTGCAACAGAATTTTTTCTTTATACAAGAAAAAAAGTCGCCACAAATAAAAATTTGGGAAAGTGTTTTACTTGACCCCCAAAAAATCAGAAAAATAGGGATATTTACATAATTTGCCAACTTTGAAGCCAAATATAAACTTACATGATTATCACGAGATACCAGAAAACTAATGTACGACAAGAACGTTATAAGGACAGCACAGATTTCCAAAAACATAAGTTTAAATCAACACAGGGAAAAAGTATGACAGCATGAACATTGCATAATTATGTCCTTGCAACAGCCATATATGCTTTTGTTGGATTTTTTAAGATAAAAAAATTGTTATTATTAACAATACCATTGATACTCATTTTGGTGGAATCTTTTTAAATAAAACTTATTAAAGGCTTTAAAAGTAAAACATTTTACTTTCACTACCTGAGATAATATGGTTGCTCAAAGTTGGTCTTTTGGCCTTTTCCAAGGACACTTGGAAGTCCAAATTGAATGATATGTCGTTATCATTCAAGAATTATTCAGTAAGTACCGCCTCAAGTGTTTAGATAGTTATTAATTCAGATTCTATGTAGGCTAACTCACCTAAAAGCTGTTTGATTATTGGCAAGTACTATGAATAATGATTACTTAACTAAAAGTGAATGAACTTTATTTGACGGTGTATGTTGTTTATTCACATTCAAGAACTTAATTATCGAATGGTGTCAGAAGTTTTAGAAGAAAAAAAGAACCGTAATAGAGAATAGATAAAGAGAAATATTTCAAATGTATCAGAAGTGGTTTGGTTTGGTTTGATTGGATGTTTTAGGTCAAGATTTAGGTTACAACCCCTACTCGAGACCTCCCCTCCTCCTTTCACAACAAGGGCTTGGGACGGCTACGGCGGAGTTAATCAGAAGTGGGATATAAACAGAGGCTATATGAGAGATAGAGTGGTCGATCGTTGGTTATGGAATTTATTCCACACGAGTAAGTCCAGTTACATTAGACACGAGCTTTAGCAAGTGTTTTTTTTTTTAAAATCAATTTTAATTTACTGAAACCTTATTGTAGTACCTCAATTGTTTTTAATTAAAAACACATCGTATATTTAATAACTTTGACGGCTGATTTCATCGGCAGTTTCTACAACGAGCGGCGGAGAACATAAGGATTGATCTGCATTTACATTGCGAATACAGAAGTATGAACGTAGTTGGCAACGAACATTGTCTATGGAGCGCGTTAGTGCTCCATTAAGAATATGTTCGTTGCCAACTCCGTTCATACTAACGTATTTGCAATGAAAATGAAAATCAATACTTAAATTTACATCCATGACATGGTTTTCTACATCAGGGACGCTATACATGTATTTATAATTCTGGTCTTATTACGTTTCTCGCCAATTTCCGGTGTCGTCCTAATTTTAATAAACATTCATATCTTGTTCCGGAAAGGTAGTAGCAACTTAACGAACCAAGGTTTTTCTGAAGCCTTATGACCCACTGATAACGAAATCGAGAGGTAACATTGTATAAACTGGGATGAACTTCCGGTTATGACGTCATCAAGATGGCCGCCATCTCGTATTTTCACTAAAGATTGAAAAATAGTCATAACATTGACATTTTTCAACCGAAGAAGACAAATGAGGCATCAAAATGACCACAATAGAACAACAAATACATATCAGGACCATATATTCCAATATATGTAGTTATTTCTACGCAGGAAATGAAAAAATCGGATTTTAAGCTCAAAAATGGTAATTTTTTAGCAAATTTTTCATATTTGGCTTGACGCAGCAAAAATGTTTGTCAACAGCAAACTATTATTTCTAATCAGTTATTTGACCTCTTATCAATCAGTAAAAACAACACCAACAAAAAAACAATGTTAACATTGTATAAGCTCCGGTTATGACGTCATCAAGATGGCCGCCATCTCGAATTTCACTAACAATTGAAAAATAGTCATAGCATTAACATTTTTCAACCGAAGTAGACAAATGAGGTATCAAAATGATCATAATAGAACATCAAATTCATATCGGGACCATATAATCCAATATATGTAGTGATTTCTACGCAGGAAATGAAAAAATAGGATTTTAAGCTCAAAAATGATAATTTTTTAGCAAATTTTTCATATTTGGCTTTACGCAGCTATAATTGTTTCCCAACAAGAAACTATTATTCGTAATCAGTTATTTGACCTCTTATCAATTAGTAAAAACAACAACAACAAAAATATATAGAAATTCAAAAGAGAAATGATTGTTATACCATCATTTGGTTTACAAAACATCACCGGGTGCGTATACAGGGTACATGATTGCTGTTTTTTCCAAACCGCTGACACTACAGTTTCCGGATGTCTTAGAACTTCCTGAAGATAACATTGGCAATTGACGATCCATATCTTAACACATTTGAATTTTAAGGTGGCTTAATATCTAAGTGGGACTTGACAATTTCCTAACAAAATCCATTTTCGTGTTCGAAAGTTTGTAGACTAGTAGCGTCTCAAAATGAATTTTTACTGCACAACGCCAACTAATAGGGTATCAAATTAAAACTGAAGAAAGCATTTGTTTCCGTTAATACCACGACACTTTCCGAAATTTGTTTCTTTTAGAAATAGCGCATCCACTGTTAACTTTATTTGTCTGTGTGTAACGTAAGGAAATGTCAGATGGTTACTGCAGTATCACATATTTCTTTCAATAGTTCTTAATGATAAGCATTATCTTTGTGCGTGCTTTCTCGCCAGAGTGTCGATGAGCTGATGAGCTGATGTGACATTACATTACCGGTTTACCATCGTGGTTCTAACTTCTCAACCGTCCATGGCCAGAGGTAACATCAAGAACATCGGGTTCGCGGATGTTGGAGCTCATCCTGTTTTTCAACCTAGTGATTCACATATCGTATATGATGTTCCAGACCTCTCCGGTAGGATGGAAAAGACACCAGAGCCACATTCTGCGAAGGGTTGAGTTGCATCTCCTTAATTCGTATGAAGCACAATTCCTCATTCTTGTGAACCCTCAGTGACCATAGATGACACAGGTGAATTATTTGAGGTCATAAATGAGGTCTACAGTGAAGTTCCTCTCTTTGCCAAGTCTGGAGAGCACTGTAGAAAACTTTTTTCTGGAGAGTTTTCAATGGTGTATCCACGCATACACCAGATGCGACACAACCAGTACCTTCAAGGGACATGGGAAAGTCTGACCAATGAAAAACATTTAACATTAATGACCTCATTAAAGACCTCGAGGATATCAACTGTGCCATCTATAGTCGCACGAGTGTCCACAAGGTTGATGAATGGTGCTTGAATCATTCCACCATTCGAAGAATCTGGATCTGGTGTAATTTCCTGAGAAGTCTGAAACAGCATATACGATATGTTAGAATCTGAAGGAAATCCCACATCCCTGAACCTGTTGTTCCTGATATAAACTCTGGCCATGGATGGGCCATGAAAGATGACAGGCTAGAACACCACTGGTAATGTAGTGTCACATCATCTCATCGACATCGAAGACGACGCTCTGGCTTTCGACGAATTAGATACTGATATCTCGATTACTCTGATTTGGACTGCATGTACCAGCTACCAGACATGCCGAGTCACGTCAGAGGATAGTGCAGTGAGGTGGGAAAGCATGCACAATGATAATGGTTATAATTGAGAACCAGTGAAAGAAATATGTGACATTGTGGTAACTATCTGACATTTTGCTAATAATATGCATAGGAAATAAACGAAACTGTGACTTGTCCTACCCGAGGCTAGATATTCTGTCAACTTTACATTCATGTTTCCTACTTATAAATCGTCAATAGTCAAACTTACTTAAGGAACTTGTAATACACCAGGAAACTGTAGTGTCAGCGGTTTGGAGTTAGAAAAATAGCATATACCCAGTATACGCACCCAGTGATGTTTTGTAAACTTAATGATGGTATAACAATAATTCTTTTTTGTATCTCTATATATATTTTATTGTTTTACTGAGTGATTAGAGGTCAAATAACTGTTTACGAATAATAGTTTCTTGTTGGGAAACAATTATAGCTGCGTAAAGCCAAATATGAAAAATTTGCTAAAAAATTATCATTTTTGAGCTTAAAATCCTATTTTTTCATTTCCTGCGTAGAAATCACTACATATATTAGATTACATGGTCCCGATATGAATTTGATGTTCTATTATGATCATTTTGATACCTCATTTGTCTACTTCGGTTGAAAAATGTTAATGCTATGACTATTTTTCAATTGTTAGTGAAATTCGAGATGGCGGCCATCTTGATGACGTCATAACCGGAGCTTATACAATGTTAACATTGTTTTTTTGTTGGTGTTGTTTTTACTGATTGATAAGAGGTCAAATAACTGATTAGAAATAATAGTTTGCTGTTGACAAACATTTTTGCTGCGTCAAGCCAAATATGAAAAATTTGCTAAAAAATTACCATTTTTTGAGCTTAAAATCCGATTTTTTCATTTCCTGCGTAGAAATAGCTACATATATTGGAATATATGGTCCTGATATGTATTTGTTGTTCTATTGTGGTCATTTTGATGCCTCATTTGTCTTCTTCGGTTGAAAAATGTCAATGTTATGACTATTTTTCAATCTTTAGTGAAATACGAGATGGCGGCCATCTTGATGACGTCATAACCGGAAGTTCATCCCAGTTTATACAATGTTACCTCTCGATTTCGTTATCAGTGGGTCATAAGGCTTCAGAAAAACCTTGGTTCGTTAAGTTGTGGGGGGGGTGCACGTAGACCCCCCCTAGATCCCGGCCTACCACGTAAACTATGTCCGTTTGCTTCTTAAGGGACGAACTCCATTTCTCTGTGTATCAAAAGTTATTTTGAGCTATGCTACATGATATTGCTGCTACGTGCTCACATCAGGTAGCTCCTTACACAATTGGAGGTCCAGCGTGAATCTTTACATTCAAATTCAGATTTTTAATAAGCGAATACTATTGGAGAATTATTTTACGTAACACTCTCCAATCTCTGTAGGGATTTGAACTCAGTATTGCACCCAGTTGGGTTTACTGTATTTTTTTTAAATAAATGACTAACGGTATACAGTTAGGACGTGAACAATTTTTCATACATCTGACCTCGGTCTAGGGTGTTAATAGGATGGACATTTCCTTAATGGAAATTGATAATGACATGTGGGATGGTCATTTATGCATATAAAATGTACGTCATTATCTCCGACTTATCCATTGTACCGACATCCGACAGGCAAAGGTAATCAGACCAATTGGGGTGTCGGTATTTGCTATTGACGTACTTATGCCTCATTCCAGGATCCTAAGTGAAATTGTAGTGGATCTGGAACGCGGAAACACTATAATCTCTTATCTATTATTAAAAACAAAATCCTGGCTAGAGCACTATCACGATAGATAATTATATCATGTCTATGTTGGAGAACCTATTGGATGGGGGTATAATGGTATCGACTCTCAATTGCAGTTTAAGGCTTTGCTGGATAATCGAAACTTTGACTTGATCTATTATTGCGTTAATGCAATTAAGAGTGTTTAAGTAACAATGGGACTGATTTTTGATTAATGGATACTATTCAATATTTAATAACGATCTTTCATTTTCACTTAATAATAAGTATAAGTTAGTGATATATATTATATTTATCGTCTTCCTCCTGCCTGTGTTATAACATTGAAAACATATCTTAACCGCAAGAAGTATAAAAACTTGCAGAGATGTTACTGGGGGTTACTATTTTATGAACATCGCTTTCTAATAAGACGGCCCCCCGAGTGATGGACCAATGAAAGTTTATGGAGAAACAGGAAAATGTCTTGCTCTTGGCTCTTTTGTATTTAACTAAAGACCCGACAGATTGATCAATAAGATAGGTTTGGTCTCATGTTGGATTTGTTGTGCATCTATGTTTCTGGAAACAACTTTCAAGTCTTGTCATGTGAGTTGACTCTCCGACTGTTAATGTCTCTCTCTATGTCCCAGTTACACAGTCGCTGGTCCATTAATCTCGCATTAGGGAATCTCCAATAATTGAGATTTAATTGTTTATTTTTTGTTATCGTGTTGGGGTAAACATAACTATTTCTTTTTAGTATTAATTCTTTAATTTATGTTCTTGCTTTCGTTATGTTCCATAGGCATTTTGATTTGAATTAAGGAAATCGTTGGTTAACTCTTTTGGGCAACGAATTTCATTCAATATTCATACAAACGATTCCTAATTACTAAACTGATTCTTTTCCTAATTTTAAGCACTTATCGTCACCCTTATTAAGAAAAGGCAGGAGACTGTATCCTGTATTAGCTAAACACTAGCAGCAAGCCAAGATTTTTTTTCTTTTTATAATTGTTGAATAAATTGGAGCAATTAGTGTACTTGGTTGATGTAGAAAAAAAAAATAATTACAATGAGTGCTGTCTTTTATAAGGGACGGCGTGGTGTTAAATCCTTTTTTTTTTCTTCCCATTTTCTGAACACCGTAAATGGAGATATTTCCCCCAGAAGAAACAGAAATTGTTGGACGGCGCTTAGTCAGGTGCTGTGAGGACATAAAACAATAAGCGTTAAAACTCTTGGTTTGCAATTCCTTGTATGGAAAACATTAAAACCCATGCAGAACTGTTCACATGTAAATTCTGGTTCAGGGACTTGAAGGCGATCGGATTCAATATACATGCTTTTGTGTACCATTAAAGAAGCAGATCATTGTTTATTCATGGGATCAAAATTAATATCTATTTCCAAATTATCGTTGGGTTTCTTTTTAGATTAAACTAGGGTGTTTATCCCAAAATATTTGTTTTGTGATGTATCACTTACTATTAGACGTCACTTCAATTGAAGACATTTCAAAACAGATTATAAATTACAACACCATAAAATGTAGTTGATATGAGTAATGGTATCCGGAAAATTTCCCTGTGATGATTAAGTCATATGTTGTTAGATAAGCATATCCTCGACTATTATGTTTATTATGGTGGTGGCTGATTACGGCCATCTCGTGTTGTTGTGTTGTCGCCTTGTCGTGTTGTCGCCTTGTCGAGTTGTCGCGGTCTCAAACTGTGACAACCCGAGATTTAACAGTTAAAATGTCGACTTGTCGCGTTTTCGAACCGCGACAAGTCGACAACACGACAAGACGACAAGTCGACAACACGACAAGTCGACATTTCAAACACGCTAATTAGCGCGTACAGAATCTCGTGTTGTCGCGGTAAAATGTCGACTTGTCGTGTTGTCGAGTTGTCGACTTGTCGTGTTGTCGCCTTGTCGTGTTGTCGACTTGTCGTGTTGTCGAGTTGTCGAACTTGTCGCCTTCCTGTTACACATGCGCAAACAATGGATAACACTCGCCATATTGGATTGCTAATGAAAATAATTGTGTGCATGTGGTTGTAGCTAGATGAAGATATTTGATAGCAATTTCTTTACCGAGAGTTGTCAAAGTATTTTTTCTCTGAACTATGAATTTCAATAATTTGTTTTATTATATGATAATCGTGTAATAATGGTCTGATTAGTAAGCAGTAATCGTCATCTGTTAATTTTAAGGTCACTTGAACCGCTAAGGCCTAATAGTTTGAAGGCCCGTTAATCCGAAAATTAGAAAATATTGCAATTATGTAGTTGTTTTACTTCATGTAAATTTATAGTTTGACATGTTTTCAATAAATTGTGATAAATACATTTTTCGGGAATTCTTTAAAATTATTTAACTGCAAACTTCTATGGACGGCAAGTTGTGATTTCTTCAATGAGCATTGCATGATAAAAAATAAATCAAAATTATAAATAAAAAAAATCATAAAGAGATAGAAAATATCTTACATTTTATAAGATGTCACATAAATATACATTTTATGAATTATCTTACAAACATACGCCTAATGTAAAGCTTATGTGTACTGCAATTTGATTGCATTAGGGATAACATGGCTGCATGAATGGATGATATATATCACCAATTCTAACCTGCCTACATGTTTGAAATATGTATTTCACGACTTATTTTTGTGTTTCCTGCTTCCTTTTACTTGTTTATTCTCTCCTTTTTCAATGATGAAAATGGTTCGCATAATGGCAATTTCAGGGAAACTAATAACCAGGATTGCAGTGTAAATATACACTCTTTCATATCGGATACGTTTACGTACATGTATTGCAAGATTATGTTTTTTTCACAATTTCATTTCGTTTTTTGTCGGTGACCCTACGTTACATTTGTGATAATTGTAGCGTAGTGCAGTGCAATCATCCGTGGGTCACATAGAGATGATGTCAATCTAGAGTTACACACATATCTTAGCAAGTTTACTACTGAGTCTTGTAATTAAGTCTGTACATTTATATCGGTTATCGGACTATCAGACTTTCCGACTTATGGGCCTTAGGACTAACGGTCGTTCGGACTAACGGACGTTCAGATTAACAGGCCTTCGGACTATTAAGGATAAGGTGGTCACCCAGGCAGGTGACCTATCGACATCACTTTTATTTGTCGTCTATCACCATTAAACATAACAATTCGATCACCTTCTCAACTGGTCCGAATTCAACTAAGCCTGTTAGGGAACATGTTTAGGATAAGTTGAAGTGTAAAAATCAAGCGGCTGATCTCAACAGGGTAACAGATCTACATATTTGAAAAATCTTATAATGTTGCCACGCCTAGGAATCAAAGTTCAATATACGCTATTCGGATAATATATACATGTACCTATATCATGGTTTATGTATGACGGCTGGGAACATTTTGTTTTATTAATTACCCGATTTTATGTGTTGATTAATTAAGTTATATGTGTCGTAACTAGGCATGCATTTTTTTCTTCAAGAAACTATTGAAAACCATCAGGTTCTTTTAAGGTGTGATAATCATTCAAATGGTCAGAAAACCATGTACGATGCCTTGTAAACATTATTTGCAAGTCAGAATTTATGTCTTATGTATGTTAAGATAAATGCATACCTGCAGTTCTCACTTTATAATTTCTTATTACTTTATAAAAATGTTAAATGAAATTGTAGACCACATCTTGGCTTCATAGCCTGACCGCATATGTACTGTCAAAATCATTTTCAGTTCTTATTCATACTTATAAATGTAATTTTCGAAAGGTTGATGGTGAATAAAATATCAAAAAGCTCTTGATTCGTAAGTATGAAAATTACGGCACATATATACAGCTTTTAAGACCAACTACCTTTCCGAAACGAAAAATTCAATTAGCGTTTGCTTCTTAATTGTTTTTATTTTCATGATATGAATTAACAAAATAGTAGCACATCTAAAATTAAAAACAAAATCAATTTTTTTTCTTATATTGGTGATCCAATATAGACACAGGATTAATTGTCTACATGTAGATGGCGACCCAATAATTTGGACCCACCAGAGTGTCATGCATAGACTATTTTGGACGTTTTATGAGTTTAAATACAAAAATCGGTAAAATCGTAATCTACATGGTGATATATATATTGAGAAGGATGGATAGATCCCGAGACAAACAAAACGTAGTCCACCTATATGAAGTTTTAGCGGTTAAAATCATATTTATAGTAAATCTTCACAAAAACGGTTACTACCGTTGGTAAGAGCAATAATTTCCTTTTCAAAATCCTACACAACTATTCAAAGTGCTGTCACTAAGACGAAATCAGCCGAAAAATTATGCAAATATTATAAGCCGGATTTGATCTTCATTATATAAATGTTTGCACATTATATAAAGATAGTTGCACATCATAGAGTGTATCCATCCTCGATACTCCAGGGCTTCCGATCACTTACGATATCTACACCCCTGGACTATCTCATAGTGAAATTGAAGGCAGCTCAGCGGAAAACATTTGACCAATCACAGGCTAGCAAAGATTTCCTTTGAAGACTACAGAGAGAGCGACGCCTCACATCAAAGCCACACAGTTAACCACAGTGTACCGTAATACGGCTCTTTTGATGTACATCAAATGACTAAGTTACCTGTTCTATTCTGTTGCCTTCAGTTTTACTATGAGATAGTCCAGGGGTGTAGAGATCGTAAGTGATCGGAACCCCTGGAATATCGAGGATGCATATAAAGAAGTGTGTACAGAATTTAAAGAAATTTGTACCGAATATAAAGTTTAATTTTAGCTACATAATATAAAGGAAAAGGCATCGAATATCTCGATATAACGACGGAGCATAATGGTAAATGTATCAAATATAACACAGGAATTACCGAATATAAAGATAAAAGCACTGCAGATATACATGCATAAGGATGTATATATGTTGTTGTCCCGCCCTGGTAGAATAAATAATAACCCAGACCATAGCCCGAGGTCATTATTTTAAATTATACCAGGGCGGTATAACACACCATATGAACCGAAACTGAGGTCCTTATTTTTTATACTAGATATTATTTTCTTTGGCAAGTATCAAAGCATTCTCTAATGTGCATGTTACTTACAAGAAAAAACATCGACCATAGGACACCACCCTGAAGAACTCAATGTTTGCGTAATGTAACTTGAGTTGCTTTTATTGACTTTGCACTCGGACCATATTAACACAGGTCAATTATACTTGGATGTATCATAATTAGCCAAGCCTCTCTTAACCACAAATTGATCGCTTTGAGAAAGATTATATAATTATGATATTCATTTCGTAAAATGAACACATGTTTTATGTATTAGGAATTTCTAGACCCAGAAATACTAATTGTGTACTTTTCTTTTGCAAGAGTTCCATTATATTAAATGTCTACTGGAAGTATCTATGCTACAGCATTTGATTACTATTGTATGAATTACTGTAGTCAAAATGCACAATCAAACTTTCGAGGGTTAAATCTTGCTGTATTACAATAAACAAATTTTATAAATAAGAATATTAACATTATATACGTTGTGATGCATGCAGATGATCAAAATAGATGAACTAATTACCAGAAAGATGGGGCACAACACCTTATCTGTTCTATAACGCTTTGGACTAAATGAAAGTTTTAATGATTTTTTTCTTATCGTTTTAAATCAAAATCTTTATTAGATCTTAAATTAAGGTTATTGTTTGATGTACTGCACACATAACCTATTACAGTAATTAGTAATAATAGATAATATTTCGTCTTATCATCCGTGTTCTCTTCAATTCTTCAAATTGAATAATAAGTTTTAACCGATTAATAACACAATATTTTGTAAAGGAGATTTTACAATATTAAGTTAATATACATGTACATTTGTCCTCTCTGTTACTGTTCATTGTACAAACATTTTTGTTCTGTGTTCTGACAATATCCTTTGTTTTGTTAATATTCAATTAATTTAATATTATGATTTCCGTTAAGTATAATACATTTCAAAAGAGTTAACAATGGGGAAAAATATAATTTTTTAACAATTTTGAACATCGAATATCTTACATGTACAAACACACCAAATATTCACAAGCACTGACTTCAGTTTTCTATATTCAAAGATAGTGGTTATTTCATATGATTTGCGCATGTGTAACAGGAAGGCGACAAGTCGACAACACGACAAGGCGACAACACGACAAGTCGACAACTCGACAACACGACAACACGACAAGTCGACATTTTACCGCGACAACACGAGATTCTGTACGCGCTAATTAGCGTGTTTGAAATGTCGACTTGTCGTGTTGTCGACTTGTCGTCTTGTCGTGTTGTCGACTTGTCGCGGTTCGAAAACGCGACAAGTCGACATTTTAACCGTTAAATCTCGGGTTGTCGCAGTTTGAGACCGCGACAACTCGACAAGGCGACAACACGACAAGGCGACAACACAACAACACGAGATGGCCGTAATCAGCCACCATAGTTTATTTTCCGGTGATAATAACCCTGACTACAGAGTCTCCTTCGAAGACATTCGACTACGAGTCTGCAAGGTCAAGGTCAATCCTGCTGTTATCTATGCTCAGAGTAAAGCATTGGAAACGGCCAACGCCAAATACCCCTTTACTCAGACCTCTGTTAAGCAGATGGCCATACCGTCGGGAGCAACTAGCTTCACGTACGACAACATCTTCCAGGGAATGAGACCCAATCAGGTAGTCGTGGGATTCGTAAAATCGACGGGAGTCACTGGTGATTATGAGGAAAACCCCTGGTTCTTCCAGGGCTATGACGTCACGGACATCGCGCTATACGTAGACGGGAATTGCGTGGGTGGTAATCCATTCAAACCGAAATATGGAACGGACACTCAAACCATTTCGGTTCTGAGGAGCATGCTCCAGTCGACAGGAAAGTGGCTAGACGATGGTGGATCCAACATCCAGAGAGACGACATCAATCAGGGCTACGCGCTATACACCTTCGACCTGGAACCTAAGTTCAGAGGAAGTCAATATCTGACGTTGCTAAAGCAGGGTAACGTCAGACTGGAAGTGACTTTCGGTACTGCCTTGACAGACACCGTTTCCTGCCTTTTATATGCGGAATTTCAAAATTGTTTCGAGGTCAACGCTGCGAGGGACATTCTGATACCATGAATACACAGGAGCTGAAGTGTGCAATCGAATGTGATTCAGAAATGAGACGTAAGGTGCGCGGAGTGTTTGCTAGAGATGATATAACGAGACCGACGTACTTTCCGAGTGGATGTATTGTAAACACGGATACTAGCAACCTTCCTGGACAGCATTGGGTGGCATTCTTCTACGAATCTGCAAAACAATCGGAGTTCTTTGATAGTTACGGACATTCTGCCAAGTACTTCGGTTTTCACGCTCATGATCATAACAGGAAACGCTTACAGAGTGCTAGTTCTGACACCTGCGGACAATATTGTCTGTATTATCTATCAAAAAGATGTAGAGGTATGTCAATGGAGTTGATTCTTAAGGATTTCGGGGATAATCTCGAGGAAAACGATATATTTGTACAAAATAATCGGAACACATCTAGTATAGCGGACCCCATTTTTTCCGCGAAATATCACGAGTTTATTGACGGCGACCTGTATATATAGAGACCGCGTGAGCGGGCGGTCAAAAATTAAAAATATGGGTTTTTATGCAAAAAAATGTTAAAATTTGAGCTTACCGTGTCCTTTTTTGGTTAAAAACTGAAGTTTTCAACAAAGTTTTTAACTAGGGATCATGCGGAAAACATTGTAGACTGTACGAGAAAAAAATTCGGGATTTCGTTTTGGTTGTTAGCCGAGCACGCGCTGAACATGCGCAATGAGTGATTTTACGGACTTTGATTTTATTTGTAAACAGAAGTACACGTGTAGTTTACGATGGTGACGATTCGAATGAATGATATATGACAGAAATAATGAAAACGTGGCAATATCCATCCACTGGCTTATTGAAATTGGATCATTATTCAGTTTGTCAGGTAAATATTGCTCAACAGAGGAAAATTTGGCGTGGAAAAGACAGCGACTCAGTGTTCACATGTGCTGGCCATGGTCCAAACATTATCGAAGATCACACTGAGGCCAAAGTTCCTTTCAAACGTCCTAGAATTGTTTTTTTTAGATATTTCAAATGCTACAAAAACAGTTAAGATGAGTTCAAGATGTAAAATTGAGGTTTTTTTTTTCTTTTCTCGGGGGTTTCACCCCCGAACCCCCGTCGGCTCTTCGAAGCGGTGATTCAAAATGGCGACATATTTACATGACCCGTAGCAACCTCTGACATGCGCACTGATTATTATGTTTCTAAACTTCCGGGGTCCGCTATACTAGAAACTTCCCCATTTCCCACTATACCTAGTGCTTATCGGTATTGTTTTAACAAAATTAATGGTCAACAAACTTGTTGTGCAGAAACTAATAATCAATAAATATATCTAGAGAGATTCTGTTTGTTTCTTCATTTACGAGTTGATCATGGATTGGTATATACGCGAAAGTCTCGTCAAATTTCAGTCACCCTGTAGGATCATGGTAGCTGGACCATCGGGTAGTGGAAAGACGAGGTTAACTATGAAGATTCTAGAACATGCCAACGGTATGTTCAGCGAACCCGTTAAACGAATAATCGTCTGTTATGACACCTGGCAACCAATGTTTCAGGAGATGCAGAACAAGATAGATATCACGTTTCATAAGGGGTTACCAAACGAGGAACAGTTTGATGAATGGAGCTCTACGGAAGGGCATAAGATTCTAGTTGTTGATAATTGTATGAGTCAGGGTGTGAATTCTTCGGATTTGGAAAAAATGTTTTGTGTAAAATCTCATCACTTGAAATTTACCGTCATCTTCCTAGTACAGAACCTGTATTACAGATCAAAGGCTATGAGGACTTTGAGTCTAAACACGTCTTACTTCGTTCTCTTCAAGAACTATAGAGATCAATTACAATTAGAAACACTAGGAAGACAGATGTTTCCAGGTCGGCTGTCGTATTTCAGAAGTTCGTTCAAAGCAGCAACATCTGAGTCCTTTGGTTATCTAGTAGCAGACGTATCTTCCGTCAGACCTACGGCTAATGTTGAAGGTGCTCTCATTGACCTTCCACCATTACGAACAAAGGTATTGGTTGGTGAGGACACAATTTTGTACTTTCCGAAATGAGACATTTCGTCGATTTCTGGTTATCCGCTTCGAATGAACAAAGGAAGTTGATACTATCGACTTTAACGAAGGAACAGCTACGGTTTATCACCGAAGTTATATATAACACAATCACCGGAAACATTCATATTACAGCGGAAGACAAGAAGAAGCTATCAAGGTATAAACGCGGCATATCGACTGTGTTAAGTAAAAAACATTACACGGAGAGAGCGTCGTCGAAGAATAACCAGTGCGATCAGAATATTACCGATCTTTTTCAAGCATTACATAAAATGGCACGAGAAATGATATTGGTTCCGGTGTTAAAATACCAAGAACTCGTAAAGAAAGGGAAAGGTACGAAGGACGAAGAAATTGAAGAAAACGAATTGAGAACATTAGACAAAGGGGCTGATCCGCGTGACGATACAAAAGACGAAACAGGCGGGGCAGAGATAAAGGATCATGTAGTTAAAGACAAGGCGAGTGATGTTGTGATAGATAAACGAACCAATAAGGATCCTGTAGTTAACGACATGATGGGGGAGGTTGTGATAGATGAAGGAACCAATAAGAATCCGTTGAGAAGGAGTAGGCGTGTTAAGAAGAAGTCACAGAAGGGTGGGAAACTTTTTGTGAAATCGACACCGAACCAATTCATGCGGAAATTACATACAAAACGTGAATGGCATTCGTTCAACGTAAAGCTGGTGAAGCGAAAACGTATTTGATTGGTTGAGTGTACGAACAGAGCTGTGTAGATAATATTACAACATCTAAAGCAGTGAAGCGGAAACCTATCTGATAAACATACACAATACCTATGTTATGGATCGTGGTCGTATTTCATCAATGTAAGGAAGCAGACTGTCCTCACAGCTAACTTCTCCTCTCATCATGGCGGACATATCCGATCTCCTAAACAAAATCGTCAGGGAGACGAACGTGCTAAAGAAACGCTAACAGAACTAAAAAGGAAATTGGATACAGTCGACATATCATCCAGCTCTATCAAAAAGGTGAAGACTGGCATTAGAGATGAAGACG
Source organism: Argopecten irradians (assembly GCF_041381155.1). Classification (NCBI taxonomy): domain Eukaryota; kingdom Metazoa; phylum Mollusca; class Bivalvia; order Pectinida; family Pectinidae; genus Argopecten; species Argopecten irradians. Next base: position 30,357,715 of record NC_091147.1, on the reverse strand, counting down.
TATCCTATCATTGCGAAGTGTGTGAAAAGAAATTCAATACGTTAAACCAGCTTAAACGTCATACACAGTGTCATTATATACAGAAAAAATGTGCGAGAAGGTATTTAACAGTCAAACAAATTTAGTAAAACATGTGACTGACATACACAAAAGGAATATCGAATATAAGTGTGAAACCTGTGGTAAATCATTCAGCAACGGAAGTAATTTAAAAAGACACGTAAAAAACATGCATGCAGAAAAGGGAACACTTTATACGTGCTGCCTGTGTCAAAAGGCATTCGGTAGAAAAGACAATTTAAAAGTGGATATGAGAAACTGTGTGGATAAATCATCCCTTCATAAGCAACCAAGTGGTGTAACGTCGTCAGCTGTACGGTCTGATCCATTAACAGGGCCTTCTGATGATTTGAGACATACAGATGTGAAACCTTCAGACAGAGAGATAACTGAGACGTTTTCACAACCAGAGAGTGGTGTGCTATCTTCACCACCCAAGTCCTCGATTATTTCAGGAGGATCTCACAGTGACCGGCAACAGCTTAACGACACGACAGTTGATAATCGACAGCATCCTCGCATCGGGAACATCCGACCCTCGGATAGGGGCTGATGTGATACACAGAGAAAACAGTAGGGACGGGTACAAACTTAAACACAAATTCGCAGACGAAAGTAGTCAAAACGGAAGTGCTCGTGTAAGGGAGATTTACCCCAACTTTGAGGATAACCTAGACATATTGACATTTTTCGCCAACACGAAGGAAGAGATAATAGAACATTTAATTGATGTATGCAAACAATTGAATGGTTATGTTATATATATTTACATATTGGTCTTCTTTGGCATAGTAAAACGAGTCTGTATTCATATCACTGTAAGTCGGGTCAGGTAACATAGCAACGACAAGCATAGTTAGGCGGATGAATATTACAATCAAAATGGCCCCTGGCTACTTCTTTGTTTACTTCACGCTCCAACGAGATTTCATCAAAACAAAAACACATGTACTATGAGCTCCCCTTTCATAACAAACACAAACCATTTATGTACCAAAACACACAAAAAGTTCTATAAATGATATTAAACCATTAAAAAAAACACATTTTTCCGACGCATGCCCATCATCAACATAAAAAGAATCGTCTGCTCAACAATCATCATGATCATGGAGCAAAATATGTCGGACACTGATGAGAGTCTTAAAGACATGGACATTGGTCAGTTCAATGTCCCTTTGCCGGATGGACTCAGTTTTAGTGATGAAGATTCCTTTGATGAGTTGTTTTCAAGTAACATTGTTATTGAGGCATCCGATAATGCTTCGAACATAGAAATTGAGAAAATGTTGAGAGATTTGAGACAGAGCGAAGACATCCAGATTCCCCAGCCAGGATTACCTGCTATGCCGGCGCCTAAGCCAAGATTTAAAAGTTTCTCAGAAGAAGAAATTGAAGAGTTCACCATATCCGCTCAAGCGAAAAGTACTCAAAAGAACACTTTGTGGGGAATGAAAATATTCCAAGGTAAGCTTTGATCAAAGGTGTAAAACTGCAATAAATAAACAAGGAGTTAAAAAAATGAAAAAAAAATTGCAGAAACCTGGTATCCAGCTGATAGTTCTCTCTCGGTGTTGTTAAAATTTAACCCGTGTAAAACGCCGGAACAGCTTCGGAAATTACAAGTAATTGCATCTTCAATTATATCGCAATTATCAAGTAATACCGATTACACAGGAGAAAAGTAATATAAACTTTGTTTTTTGTTTTTTTCTCCCTGCAGACTGGAGTAACGAGGTATATGGGCATACCACAGATATGCATGACATCACTGCAGAAAACCTGGCAACCAAACTAAAAAAATTCTACTGTGAAGCTACCCCTAGAAATGTACAAAAACGAAACCAAAATTTGACAGAAAAACAAGCCGAAGTCTACCATAAGAACACCATGATAAACATTAGAGCCGCCATCAACCGTCATTTACAAGACTTGAAAAGAGATATCGATATTGTTAGAGACAAACAGTTTAAACCCGCCAATAAAACCCTTGATGGCCTATTAAAAGTCAGAATGACAACAGGGGCATCCAGAGCAACAAAACACAAAGAAGTAATACCTGAAAATGACATGAAAAAAATCAGCACTTACCTGCAAGGGTCCATTAATTCTCCTTACATCCTCCGACAGGCGGTTTGGTTTAATTTGGCGTTACATTTCGTTTCTCGTGGGCTTGAATTCCACAAGCAACTGCGCCTAGATTCATTTGCGTTTTCCGAGGACGAAAACGGAAATTTTGTGACCCTCAGGCACTTAACTCACCAAAAAAATCACACTGGAGGTATTTCAAAATCTGAGGATGAAAACACAAAAAAAATGTATGCTGTCCCGTCTGCCGGCCAGTTTTGTCCCGTGTCATTGTTGAAATTACTGATAGATAAAACTGACCCATCAGCAGAAATGTTGTTCAATCAATATCACAAGAATGCTCTCCCAAATGCAGTTTGGTACACTCAGAAACCACTTGCTCCAAGAACATTCGTCGGCTTCATGCCAGAAATTTGCAAACACAGCGGTGTAAAAAAATACACCGCACACTGCCTCCGCGCGACGGCTATTACTGCCATGAATGACTCGGGCTTTGAAGCGCGGCATATCATGTTCATGTCTGGACACAGGTCAGAAGCTGCTATACGATCCTACAACCGAACATGTTCTGATCAACAAAAGAAGTCGTTGTCAAATACACTGTCTTGCTTAGCATCTGGCGAAACTCCTCAAAATTCAGCTTCAAATTCTGAAATCGTCCCACGACCACGTGTGTTACAACCTTCCCACACAGTCACACGTAATCTTGACGAAGTTAGGTCTAGTACTAACCTGATGCCGAATGTCGGTGCCTTGGATGAAAACAAAGCGTATTCCTCCTCCGTTATGTCTAATTATACTTCCACGGGGATGCTAACTAACTCCGTATTCCACGGATGCACATTTAACTTTTCCAACTGACGAATCCAGCTCGTTTTACAAATGGCGTGTCTCTGCAGTGTCACGCGCCGCTTCACAGTAACAGTGTTATCAATGCGCGGACTTGCCGACAGTTTGAATATAATAACACAGCGACGTATTAAAAGGCGTTTAATTCACTTTCGGAAACGATTAAATGTTTGAAGAAAAACAAATTGTGTTGAATTTTTATTATTTAAAACTCGAATGAAATAAAATTTTACGTAAATCGTAACCAAAACCCAGGGATTATATTTACCCAGTTCCAGTAGCTGCATAGACTACCGTAGCTACTCTACTTAGCAACCAATATATTGTTTCAAAACCATTAAAATAGCTACTTTAGAGGACAAAAAATGTAAATATAAGTATTGAAAAGCGTTTTTATTGTGTTTACGGTGGTATGAATGCAATGTGGATACAGTCATATTATACATGTAGCGCTAACGCGCTACATTAAATATGACTGTATCCACATTGCATTCATACCACCGTAAACACAAGTATTGAAAAGCGTTTTTATTGTGTTTACGGTGGTATGAATGCAATGTGGATACAGTCATATTATACATGTAGCGCTAACGCGCTACATTAAATATGACTGTATCCACATTGCATTCATACCACCGTAAACACAATAAAAACGCTTTTCAATCCTTATATGAACTATGTACTGTTTCTCTTGAAAAAGAAGATAAAGAAGGTAATGTAAGTCAGACCATGCCTCACTTTTTAAGTAGGGCGTATGTACAAATGGCGAATGAAAGTGACTTAGAACACAATGTAAACGAAGCTTTTCAAAAAATGTACGCCTCTTTCGAAGAATTTATTCGAAAGGGATCAGGTTGGGTTTTGAAAAGGGTAGTAAAATTAGAGGTTCGCTTGGCAAATTATTCGCCTATTGGTGGTTCTTCCTACATTCCAACCCCGTCTACGTTTAGTAATAGTAGAAGCCTAACAAACGTTCAAAACAATGACGAGTTTTGCTTCAAGTGGTCTATACTAGCTTCTCTCCACCCTGTATCCTACTTACCTGAACGTGTATCAAATTACATACAGTACGAAAACGATCTCGACATGACCGGTATGACCTACCCCATTCCCATCTCGCAAGTATCTAAATTCGAGAAACTAAATCAAATCAGCGTTAACGTATTCGGATGCGAAGGCCGAGACATATTTCCCATGCATGTAACGCAGATGCGTGAAACTCGACACCATGTAAATCTTCTATTCTTGCGAGAAGATGAAAAATCACATTACTGTCTCATTCGCGATCTAAACTCCTTCTTGTCCAGAACAAAGAAAGTCAGAAACAAAACATATTTCTGTCAATACTGTCTTCAAGGTTTCGTGCGAGAGGATTTGTTAGATAAACACGTAGAAAATTGTGCGCGGCACGATCCTCAATGTATAGAATTTCCGGAAAATGACATGTTAAAATTCGAAGACTTTCGAAAGCAGCTGAAGGCACCCTTCGTTCTGTTTTGCGATTTCGAGGCGTTCGTACAACCCATGGACTCGTGTGAAAATGATCCGAGTATATCGAGCACAACGAAAACTGCTCAATTCGAACCATGTAGTTTTGGATATCAACGTGTATGTATAGACGATAAATATACAAAGCCTCCGGCTATTTACAGAGGTCAGGACGTAACTAGAACGTTTTTAGAATATTTATTGGACGAGGCAGAAGAAATCAAAGAAATATTAGGTATTGTGGAACCGATGATCATGCGTCCAAAAGACGAACGAGATTTCAAAACAAGTTCGCGGTGTCATATGTGTGGAAAGTGTTTCACAAAAGAGTGCAAGAAGGTCCACGATCACTGTCATATCACAGGACTCTATCGAGGTGCAGCTCACGAGTCCTGTAACCTGAATTATAAATACCCATCATACATTCCATGCGTATTTCATAATTTACGCGGGTATGACAGTCACCTGATCTGTCAGAGCGTTGGTCTATTTCAGGATATCCAATGCATACCGAATAACACAGAAAAATACATTTCGTTTTCTCTTGGCCCCTTACGTTTCATCGATTCATTTCAATTCATGTCACAGAGTCTTGAAACATTAACGGAAAACTTGGCTAAGAATGATCTTTCTCATTTCAAACACTTTTCTAAAGAATTTTCTGTGTCGGAGACTACACTGTTGCTTCGCAAGGGTGTATACCCATATGAATACTTAGATTGTGCGGAAAAATTTACAGAAACGCAACTCCCGTCTAAAGAGTGCTTTTACAGCAGTCTAACCAAGAGTCACATTTCGGAGGAAGACTACGTACACGCACAAAAGGTGTGGAAAGAAATGAAAATAAACAACCTCGGCGAATATCAAGACCTATATCTGAAAACCGACGTATTGCTGCTTGCAGACGTCTTCGAGAATTTCAGAGCAATGTGTTTGGGCTATTACGGTCTAGATGCGGCGCATTTCTTTACCGCTCCCGGTCTCGCTTGGAGTTCAGCGTTACGTATGACGAGAGTTAGTCTTGATCTGATCAAAGATCCGGATATGTACCTTTTCTTTGAAGCAGGAATCCGTGGTGGTGTCTCGATGATATCGAATAAATACGCGGAAGCAAACAACCCTCGTCTGTCAGACACATACAACCCACTTAAACCAACGTCGTACATCATGTACACCGATTGTAATAATCTCTATGGTAAAGCAGTGTCTGAACCTCTACCTGCAGGCGGTTTTAGGTAGGTGGACGACGTCACAAACATCAACGTCATGAAAGTTGAGGATAATGACGCGCATGGTTTTCTATTAGAGGTGGACTTGGAATACTCATCCTCATTACACGACTCTCATAGCGATTACCCGCTCGCGCCGATTAAAAAAAACCGTTCGCGCCGATGAATTGTCGCCCGCGAGTCGACGACTTTGGAGAGAACTCCACCCCGATTCTCATGTCGATGGGAAGTTGTGATGGGGTCACCACTGAGAAACTGATACCAACTCTTGAAGACAGGGTGAAATACGTTTTGCCATTATCGAAATCTTAAACAATATTTGAAATTGGGGATAAAACTCGTCAAGATTCATAGAATACTACAATTCGAACAGACTCCGTGGCTCAAGAAATACATAGATTTTAACAGTGAGAAACGGAAACATGCAAAAAACGATTTCGAGAAAGATTTCTTTAAACTGATGAACAATGCCGTATTTGGCAAGACAATGGAAACGTGAGGAAACGTGGTGACATCAAACTAACCCACAATGAGATCAAATTCAAAAAGTACGTAGCGCGACCTTCCTTTAAGAGATTCACCATCTTTGATGAAAATCTAACTGCAGTCGAAAATCAGAAGGTCAAACTGACATTGAACAAACCTGTTTACGTTGGACAAGCGATTTTAGACCTGTCTAAAGTTGTCATGTATGATTTTTATTATGGTTACTAGAAAGAGACATATGGCAATGACCTTACCCTCCTGATGACGGATACCGACAGTCTCCTCTACCACGTGACATGTGATGACGTGTATTCAGACATGTACCGAGACAGACACAAATTCGATCTAAGCAATTATCCCTCTGAAAGCCCCTATTTCGATCAAACGTGTAAGAAAGTACCAGGCTTTTTTAAGGATGAATGTGGTGGAAATGTGCTTTGTCAGTTCGTAGGACTTAGAGCCAAAATGTACAGTTACAAATATGCAGTAGATGAAATCGGTGATACTACATTTCGTGAGAAACAGATCGCCAAAGGTATAAAGAAGGCAACGATAAAACGTGACCTACGTCACGAAATGTACAAAGAATGTCTTTTTAGCCCACCATCATCAGATGGTGGGCTATTCAAATCGCCTTTCGTCCGTGGTCCGTCGTCCGTCCGTCCTTCCGTCCGTCCGTCCGTCCTTCCGTCCGTCCGTCCGTCCGTAACAATTCTTGTTACCGCTATTTCTCAGAAAGTACAGAAGGGAGCTTTCTCAAATTTCACATGTAGGTTCCCCTAGGGCCCTAGTTGTGCATATTGCATTTTGGGACCAATCGGTCAACAAGATGGCCGACTGGCGGCCATCTTGGATTTTGATAGTTAAAGTTTGTTACCGCTATTTCTCAGAAAGTTTTGAAGGGATCTTTCTCAAATTTCACATGTAGGTTCCCCTAGGGCCCTAGTTGTGCATATTGCATTTTGGGACCAATCGGTCAACAAGATGGCCGACTGGCGGCCATCTTGGATTTTGATAGTTAAAGTTTGTTACCGCTATTTCTCAGAAAGTACTTAAGGGATCTGTCTCAAATTTCACATGTAGGTTCCCCTAGGGCCCTAGTTGTGCATATTGCATTTTGGGACCAATCGGTCAACAAGATGGCCGACTGGCGGCCATCTTGGATTTTGATAGTTAAAGTTTGTTACCGCTATTTCTCAGAAAGTTTTGAAGGGATCTTTCTCAAATTTCATATGTTGGTTCTCCTAGGGCCCTAGTTGTGCATATTGCATTTTGGGACCAATCGGTCAACAAGATGGCCGACTGGCGGCCATCTTGGATTTTGATAGTTAAAGTTTGTTACCGCTATTTCTCAGAAAGTTTTGAAGGGATCTTTCTCAAATTTCATATGTTGGTTCTCCTAGGGCCCTAGTTGTGCATATTGCATTTTGGGACCAATCGGTCAACAAGATGGCCGACTGGCGGCCATCTTGGATTTTGATAGTTAAAGTTTGTTACCGCTATTTCTCAGAAAGTTTTGAAGGGATCTTTCTCAAAATTCATATGTAGGTTCCCCTAGGGCCCTAGTTGTGCATATTGCATTTTGGGACAGATCGGTCAACAAGATGGCCGACTGGCGGCCATCTTGGATTTTGATAGTTAAAGTTTGTTACCGCTATTTCTCAGAAAGTACTTAAGGGATCTTTCTCAAATATCATATGTTGGTTCTCCTAGGGCCCTAGTTGTGCATATTGCATTTTGGGACCAATCGGTCAACAAGATGGCCGACTGGCGGCCATCTTGGATTTTGATAGTTAAAGTTTGTTACCGCTATTTCTCAGAAAGTACTTAAGGGATCTTTCTCAAATTTCATATGTAGGTTCCCCTAGGGCCCTAGTTGTGCATATTGCATTTTGGGACCAATCGGTCAACAAGATGGCCGACTGGCGGCCATCTTGGATTTTGATAGTTAAAGTTTGTTACCGCTATTTCTCAGAAAGTACTGAAGGGATCTCTCTCAAATTTCATATGCATGTTCCCCTTGAACCCTTGTTGTGCATATTGCATTTTGGGAGTGATCGGTCAACAAGATAGCCGACTGGCGGCCATCTTGGATTTTGATAGTTAAAGTTTGTTAACACTATTTCCCAGAAAGTACTGAAGGAATCTTTCTCAAATTTTATATGTAGGTTCCCCTACGACCCTAGTTGTGCATATTGCATTTTGGGACAGATCGGTCAGCAAGATGATCGACAGGTAGCCATCTTGAATTTTGATAATTGAAGTTTGTTACTGCTACATATCTCAGAAAGTACTGAAAAGATCTTTCTCAAGGTTCATATATAGTATGTAGTAAAAGTTTGAAAAGCAGGGAAAAGATCCCTCTTTCTGTTGTCAGACATAGATCATTCTTTGGTGGGCGCCAAGATCCCTCTGGGATCTCTTGTTTAAAACAATCAAAGCTTTCGTCAGATGGCTACGATTCGTAGTGATAAACATCAGCTTTACGTGTATTGCATCAACAAAGCCGGACTTGTGCCTTTGACGACAAAAGATTTGTTCTCGACAATGGTGTCGCAACTTTAGCATTTGGCCATTACAGTATACAGTAGACATTGTTTTGAATGTTAGGGTTTTATCAAGTTAATTGTTATGCGCATGTATTGTATAGCAGAATGTTGTTGATCGATGTACTCTATTTATAACTGTTTTCTAAATTCGCTTGTAGCTATCTTATGTTCATCATTTATGTATGTAACGACTATTTCAAAAATAAATTAATATCTTATGTTTGGATGGTTGTTTTCTTGTTATTGCTGAAATATATTAACACCAAGATTTATTAAAGGTTACGGTCAAGGGTCATGGAGCAAGTTTGCAAAAAAAAATTTTTTTCATGGCGATTTACAGGGCGACTTCTAAATCTATCCTATATATTTATACTAAGATCAGCATTACTGACAGGGACGCTGCAATGTGAATGCATGTCTGTCTGTAGATGTAAAGGATCTTCTGTTTCAAACTTGATAGTGTTAACCAACATGGCATTGGGATAATGTTGATTAAAAGTTAAAGGTCACTCGATCATGAAACAAACTCGGCAAACCTTATCTGTCCTTGATAATCTAGGATCAATATCAGGACAACTTCTAACGCTATCCTATATATTTAATCCAAGACGGCTTCCAAGATCAGGGTGACTTATGCCCGGATCAGGACGACTTTCAGGACGACTTCCAACGTTATCCTATATATATATACCAAGATCAGGACGACTTCCAGGACGACTTCCAACGTTATCCTATATATTTATATTAAGATCAGGACGACTTTCAGGACGACTTCCAACGTTATCCTATATTATTTATACCAAGATCAGGACGACTTTCAGGACGACTTCCAACTTTATCCTATATATTCATACCAAGATCAGGACGAGATCAGGACGACTTCTAACACCCTTAATATATAACTACTTCAGAGTTTCTAGAATTAAAATAATTGTGACAAATTCAGAATCTAATCAACAACTATGAATCTACAGTTTAAATGGGTAGAAGTTGGATTTATTTTGATTGTCTGTTTAATTTATTATCAGGCATGTGACCTACATTTTTGCGATCGGTCCTTTGAACAGTGTTGATGCTCACGAGCAGCCATATGCCCGATACTAAATTTTTCTCTATTCTATAAGCCAGTGCTTACAGGTTCCTCAATCGGTTGACACAATAAAATGTAATTTCTAATGCCCATTTTTAACGTCTATGGACGATTTCACATATTTCCAATGCTTTGCAACGCGCCAGGTTCTATGTAGCAAATGTATACGTATTATACATTTGACAGGATTAAAACTATTTCGCGCACCTTGCCGTTTAGAAAACTATATTCCATACATACATAGTTAAACGTTTTATGAAGAATTTAATTTGTTTATGTTTATCATGATATCCTTGCTTTTATTATGCCCATCAATATATCCTTTTTAATCAAAATATTTTGCCGATCAAAATATCTCTTGGACAACGATTTGTTAACACTGAAAATCTTACTCCCTGCAAGGTTCATCACTTTATGCGTTCGAAAAAGAATTTCATCCTTAAACTACATATCACTAGCTAAGAAAAATGGTTTTTACTGGGAAAATGCGGACTTGAACTATCCATTGATGAGACATAACCAGTACGTGGTTTACCGTACGCAGTTAATTTGCAACGCAATTAATTTGCTTTTATAACTTCTAATAAACGTCCTTATTTATAAATTAAATTGTATGATAATATATATTGATACATTTTACTTTATGTGTATCTATTCAAATAAACATTACAGTACGAATGATTTCCAGTAATTAACGGCAATTTTATGTTGCAATAAATATTATGTTTCTGATCGCAATAAATATTTCTATCTGTCAAAGTCCATATAGACTTCAGAATAAATACATATTTTCTCATATCTCTGTGGCACATCATCTAGTCTGTCTGTGGTCTGGATGTAGTGGACATTTTACCTGGACACGATGTCCACCTGTAGTGGACACCGTGTTCACACGTAGTGCACTCCGTGTCTACCTGTAGTCTAAATCATGTGCACTCCGTGTCTACCTGTAGTCTAAACCTCGTGCACTCCGTGTCTACCTGTAGTCTAAACCTCGTGCACTCCGTGTCCACTCGTAGTTCACACCGTGTGCACAATGTGTAACCTTTAGTCTACTACCAACTGTATTCCGGGACCGTGAAATGTAATATTGGTCACCTCAGCCAAAGCACAGGGGCACGCAAATTATTCATTATGTAAACTAATTCCTATGTACGTCATGTCCACATGACTGAAAATTATATATTATGTAAATATCGGTTAGCTTGTAATAATAATAATAATAATAATAGACTTTATTTAGAGTCGATAACACTTTGAGTCAGAGACTCGTCTTCCAAGTGGTCGACATAAAAATATACAATATTTACAACATGGAATATATCATAGACAATACATATTACAGCGTTGCATGTATTATTATAATGGATATCACAGTCAGATTATCACAGAAAATAGTAAAAATTAAAAAGGCACTCATAAAGCTCATGGTGCATAAATATATGGAAAAATAATAAAAACACATCTTAATGAATTAGTGTCTAATATACATATATGCCAATATGACAAAAGAATAAATATTGACAGAATATATGCTATTATAGCATTATTAAAATTGATTTTGTTTGATTAATTAACGATAGTTTATTAAGACGATAAAAGAACAAAGTGCTGGGTTTACTAAAAATAGGTATTATGAAGCAAATGAAACAGTGATTATTGGGATACATGTAGGAAGTGTTTTTTGCATTCGTATTTGAATTTGGAGAGTTTTGTATTTTTAGAAACACTTTCTGGTAGACCATTCCATAGTGATGGTCCACTATACCTAAATGAGCTCTTAATTTTTTTCTGTTTTAAATCTAGGTAATAAGTATTTCCCTGAAGTGGCTGATCTAGTCTTCTTTTCATGAATATAGGATACTAAATTGTTACAATCTAAATAATTAGGACATAATTTGTTAATAACTTTAAACATAAGAATACACTCATTATATTTTACTCTTTTGCTAAAAGGTAGCCATTTTAATTTACAAAGAAGTTCCTCACCTGATACGGTATAATCTTCGTCTAAATTAATACGAAGTATTCTCTTTTGCATTCGTTCAAGTTTGCTTATGTATAGCTGGCTACAATGGCCCCAAACATTTGAACAATAATCAAGGTAAGGTAAAATGAAACAATTAAAAAACGTAATTCTAGATGAAATTGGTAAAAATTTCTTTATACGACATAATTGATGAATTTTAAAAATTGACCTTTTTTATAACATCTTGGGCATGTTTATCCCAAGTAAGGGTATCATCAATGCAAACACCAAGTAATTTTTCATGTTTGACATTTTCTAACTTACTGTTGTTGTCAGATACATCACATAATATATTAATCTCATTTGAAATCCTTTGTTTTTTTTGTTTACTTCCTATTAACATAACTTTTGTTTTTTCAGTGTTAATGACCATTTTGTTAGTTTCACACCAACTTTTAACATTTACGAAGTCAGATTGTAGACAAGACTCAATAACATCAGTTTTCTTGTCTGCTACTTGCATGGATGTGTCATCAGCATACATAAAAACTTCACATTGTTTACAATGGAGAGGCATATCGTTTACATATAATAAAAACATCAGGGGACCAATAATCGAACCCTGTGGTACGCCAGTTAAAATTTCACATGGGTCGCTAAGCGATGATTTAAAACATACAGTCTGAAAACGATTGGACAGGTACGACGTAAAAAACTTTCACAAATCAATATACATAACACCAATGAGGTTTCCTTTATCAATTTCCTCGTACCATCTATTGGATAATGCTGTAAGAGCAGTTGGACATGAATGTTTACTCCTAAATCCAGACTGGTTTTCAATAATAAGGTTGAATTTAGTTAAAAAATCATAGAAGGTAGAGTGCACATGTTTTTCTAAAATCTTTGATAATAATGGCAGGATTGAAATAGGTCTATAGTTGGTAACACTACTTTTTTCACCCTTTTTGTAGATAGGATTGACTTTAGCATGTTTAAGTTGATCGGAAAATACATTTTGACTTATACACATGTTTAACAATGAGGTAATAGGTTCAGCAATGACAGTAGCTGATATTTTTAAATATTTGGCGGATATACCATCTAGTCCTGTAGCTTTAGTACAGTCAATACTGGACAGAAACTTGGAAACAAAAGATAATGAGATTTCTGGTTATATCGTATACAGTGTCCACAGGTAGGTGTCTAGATACAAAAGCTTTTATAGTACTTAGACTATCAGGTAAATGTGTTGATTCATTATCAGAGATATACTCTTTGACAATATTGGTAAAAAAATTGTTAAAGTTATTTGCAATTTCATTCTGTTCATCAATTTGCATGTCATTTGAGGTAATAAAATCAGGTTTAGTTTCCGGTTTATTTGGAACTAATTTTTTAAAATATTTCCAATATTTGTTTAGGCTCTTTTTTACAGGCATCTAGGACATTTCTGAAAAAATCACTTTTGGCTTTTTTGGTTAAAGAAGTAACTTTGTTTCTCCATTTACGATACAAATCAAGATTGTTCATGTTCTTATGATTGTCTCTGATTTTCATGGATGTGCTTATGTCCTCATTCCACCATTCTGGAATGGATTTGTATTTTACTCTCTTCTCTTTGAGTAGAGCATGTTTGTCAAGCACATTCAGTAAAAGTCGTAGTCCAGGAATCAAATGCAAGGTTAACATCATCATTTATATCCTGCGGGAGGCTTGAAAGGCAGACTCTAAGCTCGAACAGAAATTTTCTTCATTAAAAGTTTTAGGTACATCTATACTTAATGGTGTTTATTAACTGTTTGTTTCACATTTCGCATGATACTTTTTGAACGGCAAAATACAGGTTTATGGTCACTTATGTTAACGTTAGAAGTATCACAACAGGTAAAGATCCCTGGGAGTATTGAGTCCATATATGGTCTATACATGTAGAAGTATTGTTAGTTACTCTCGTAGGTACTGTAACTACATTGTATAGGCCAACACTTTCCATATCAACACTTAACTTCCGGTTTTCTGGGGATGCGATGAACAAATCAACATTAATAAATAAATAATTTTAAAATAATTTTTTGTTTGTTTGTTTGTTTGATTAATTAACGTCCTATTAACAGCTATGGTCATGTAAGGACGGCCTCCCATGTATGCGGTGTGTTGCGTGTATGTTGTGCGAAGTGCGTGTTTCGGGAGACTGCGGTATATTCATGTTGTGTCTTCTTGTATAAGTGGAACTTTTGCCCTTTTTATAGTGCTATATCACTGGAGCAATGCCGCCGAAGACACCAAGCAACACACCCCACCCGGTCACATTATACTGACAACGGGCGAACCAGTCGTCCCACTCCCTGTATGCTGAACGCTAAGCAGGGAGCAGAAACTACCACTTTTATAGACTTTGGTGTGTCTCGGCCAGGGGTACAGAACCCAGAGCCTTCCTCACAGGGGCGAACGCTTAACTCAAGGCAAAAGTGAGGCGGTGCCAAGGAGGCATTAGGAAAGATAAAGGGTCAGTTAGGAAGAATAGAAAAGATAAGATCCTAAATTTAGTCGCCTTTTACGATCATGCAATAGGGACAGCAGGTAGAATTCTAACGCCCTACCTGCAGGGCCACCCCATTAGAATAACATCAACGGGATTCGGCTGCAGCCTTTTCTACATTGGCCACCAAAATGTTCATTCCAGTCACTTCTGAAGTTCGGTGGTTTGTAGAATGAACTAACCATCTGCGGTCTGGTGTTTGGTTAGACAGATCTCTATCCAACATATTTCAAGGCCGCTATGATTTAGACCAGGTCTTTCTTTGTATTTTAATGTCTTCTCTGATGAGAGAATCCTACTCCACCACCACTTCTATTAGCCTGATCACGCCGAATCAAATCATATCCTGGAATACTATAGCTACTACTGCAGTGGTTACTATTTAACCAAGTCTCACATAATCCAACAACACTATTGGTTTTGACTGTAAAATTTGATATGAAAATTTCTTCAAAGTGATTTTGGAAGACTTCTCACATTCCAGGTTATAAACGAAAGTCCCTTTGGTAAATTGCTCGGTAGAAGATTGGATACCCTCCTAAATATTGAGTACAAGGCTCCCTTGTACAATTAATCACAAACCAGGAGAGCAAGAGTTTTGAGTTGTCGTTCAGTATAGTATGACCAGTATTGGTAAGGGTCATTGACTGTGCCAAGGACTTTAACGACGTCCTCGGTAGAATCAGAAAACGTTTGTCCTTCCTAATGTCCATTACGCTCTACCCATGTGATTGTAACCAAAATTGGGGTATATTCCACACAAAACTTAACCATTCTAGATTCTGCTGAGGTAACCAAATATCTTATCCAAAATTTGCAAAAATGTTTTATCCTTGAAGTCCAGTCCACTTTTGAAATGCTTGGTCCATTCATTCCGATATGGACCAAGGCATTTCAAAAGTGGACTGGTATCCATAGTCCTGTAATATGATACATGTAGGTTTCAATAATCGTTATTTATCGTCGCCATGTGAATCATTTTGGCTAAAATCGGAATCTCGTTCCGGCAATATATTAGGCAATAAAAAGCCTAATGTAAAGTCAGGCTAAGCGAAGTAGGCAAATGCACGTTAATTTCTATCAGAATAAGTCGGAACTTTCTCAGCGACTCGTGACATGGATGAGTTTTTCACATGTAAAAGTGAAAATCAAAACAAATAATGAATTATTTTCTTATATGTAATACGAGTCCAATGCTTCAGATTTTTTTTTCCAATATATCATAATGTGAAACTAAAAGCACGTAGTATGTATTCTTATCCCTAATATAAAACTACTTTCTTCAACATGTAGTACAATTTCGACAGGAAATTCAAATCTATAAATACTGTAACAGTAGTTCCCTGGGCAATAAAGTATATTCTATCAGAAGCTTTGAACTTCTAAATTATAAAACCTCTAACGCTGTCTGTGGTATTGAGTGTGTAATTAAATATATGTTGGTTGAATGGTTATCGTTCTGCACTGAACCATGGTAAGAGTCAATGTTTGAATAAACATTTTAACCTCTATGACCGTCCACTTACTAGAAAAAATGACTATCAGACCAATAGTCCTATACTGAGCACACCGTTCCTCACACAGGGGCTAGATGCGGACCTATGGCACAGCAAACACCACGAGAGAAAACAATATGCCCCATCCCACGACCACTTATCGATATGATAGGTGGTCGTGGGATGGGGGATATACTCGGAAAAGATTATATTTTTCCCTTTTGCTGTTGTATGTGACAAAGGTGCGCGCCTTGCCCTGTGGTTCCGCTGGGAACAAAATAATCACTATATAAGACGTCTTTATACAGCTGCGTCTTATGAAAAGACGCGAAAAGAAAACAACTAAAATTACTTAGAGAATACCTTTTTTAAGACTTTTTTTGCGTCATGTACCTGCGCCACGTTGTAGTTAAACTAATATATTCGTCATTGTTCATTTGATAGAAACGACGTATTCGTAACCATTGGCATGTCGACAACTGTAAAGTTCGGTAACCTAATGAACTCTTCAGAAGCCATGGGATATCAATATTTTTTCATTATTTTTTTTTATACAATAAACATGTAAATCACACAATCAACATATTCAGTACATTATTTTCCAGTTTTCAATACATTCACTCTCAAGCTTCAAAAACAATATACATTGTGTAAACACCAACTGAATTCACAATTTTTCAACTTGTATCACAGACAAAACACACATTTTGTATCTTCAATACTATTATTGTACATTCATTTTTTTCAAAAAACATTTTTCAATGCATTCCAAACATAATGATATTTTATTCATCCTCAAAAAGGCTCTAATCTTATTGATAACACATTGTTTATTTTCCATTATGTTTTCAAATTTTATTTCGTTTCTCGACTTCCAAATTGACCATTTCGCAGAAAGAATGATCATATTCACAACTAAATTTAATTCATTTTTTAAATTGTAGGAACAAAAAATAATATCCTTTTCCGACAGAATATAATTTATATGACGATCAGGTATTTTACTAATGACAATATTTATCAATGGAACTTAACTTTTCCAAATTTCTTTTGTGAATATACATCTAACATTACAAGTTTTACAAAAATGACATTTCCCATCTGATAGACCCATTTTCATAAGTTTGTAATTAGTACAGACTATATTGTGGATGCATTTCCATTGGAAATCTGTACACTTTCTATCTGCAATTGATGAATTTTATATTTTCTATATATTTTTCAAATTAATGTTTTCATTTTCGTGTAATGATTGCCATTTCTGTTGTGCTTTTGGTTTATAATTTGATTGCAATAAAATATCACTCATAATTTTGTTAGTTTATGTGGTTCTATAACATTGTCTGCTTTTTTCAGTAGTAAGTTTTCGTATTTATAATCAGGTTTAAAATAATTCGTGTTGTCTACACCTTTTAAAATATCTATCCATTTCTTTGATATCGCTTTCTTGAGAATTCTGATATCCAGTTTTCCTTATGTATTGATTTTTGTAGTATATCTGATGATATAAATGTGTTATTTTGAGAATTCCATATGTCTGTGATTGTTGTTTTGTTAGATTGCGTCCAGTTTTTAAAGAATAATGGGTTCCTTTTGTAGATGATATTAGTGTTTCCAAATAGTGTTTGATTATTTAATGCAGTTTTGTCAGAAGTAATTGATAGACATTTTAGGAAGTATTGCCACTCAGTTAGCTGAGCTTTATAAAAGTCTGGTAATTTAGAAATATCTAAAGATTTTTAGTTACTGCCTAAGAAAAACTCAATGCCAAACTTAGTATCATACCTCTGAAGCCAGAATTTTCCCAGGGCATTCTAGTTTGTGGCTCTGAGTTCAAATTTTTGTAAATGTTTTTAATGCTCTTTTTCTTGCATATCATTTCGACGTCAGTCTTATTTAATCCACCCTTTATTTTAACTCTGTAACAAGTTTCTTTCGATACCTTATTTACTTTACTATTCCAGAGAAATTAAAATAAAAGTTTATTTATCAAATGTTTGTATTGGTTGGAATAATTGTTTGCGCTAACTCGTATGTAATGGTGGATAAGATAAGTGAGTTAATTATTAAAACTTTTCCTTGTAGAGTGAGATTCAGCTTTTCCCTTTTATTTATTAGAGATTTAATCCTTTGCAATTTTCTTTCCAAATTAATTCCTGAGCGATATTTGTCCCATGTGTTATTCCTAATGCTTTTATATTTTTGACCCATTTTATTTCATCAAATCTTGGAGATCTTTGTTTCCAAACACCTAAATATATTCCCTTAGTTTTCTAATAATTGATTTTTGCTCCAGAGGCTTTTTCATATATTCTGAGTGTTTTAAATGCTTCAGTTAAACTTTTTTTGTTCCTACAAATAATTGAGAGTCATCAGCAAACATACTTATTTAAGCTTCTATGGATTGATTTTGAACGCTTGGTATAGTGATGCATGTGATATCTTTATTCTTGCGTATAGAACACGCTAAGGGTTCAGCTTGAATTATGTAGATTAAAGTGTATGGACAACCTTGCTTTACTGAGCGGCTTAATTTAAAGAATTTTGAGAGAAAAAAACATTCGTTAAAATTTGACTGTAGGAGTTAATATAAGTCATTTTTATCCAATGGATAAATTTATCGCCAAAACCAAATCTTTCCAGGCATATTCTAACCCATTCCCATTCCACCATATAAAAAGCTTTTTCCTGATCTAAAAAAATAACTCCTCCCTCCATGTTTTCAAACTGTGCATATTCTGTAATATCTTGAATTAAGCGTATATTTTCTTCAATGTTTCTTGCTTTCACAAAGTCTTTTTGGTCTGGGTGTATGCTAGAAGGTAGTAATGTTTTAATTCTTTCAGCTATAATTTTTGTTATTATCTTATAGTCATTGTTGATTAGGGTAATTGGTCGCCAATTCCTTCACGTTCACCTTGCTTATACAAATAGTGTTATTATTCCTCTATTCTGGCTATAGGTTAATTTATTAGTTTGAAAAATATGTGTTATTACTTCTCAAAGTTCATGTTTTATGAGGTACCAGTATTTTTTTTTATAAAACTCTGAAATAATACCATCTGTACCAGGTGCTTTATTACATTTTAAATTATCAATTGCTTTCTTTATTTTAATTTCGGTAGGTAGTAAGTCACAACCGTTTTTTTAATATCAGCTATTTCCTTATCAACATTTTGTAAAAGTTATATTGCTTTTTCATTATTAATTCCTTCTGTTGTAAATAGATTAGAGTAAAAAAGGACCTGTTCTTTAAGAATATCTTCAATATTACTTTTATAAATCCCATCTTTGCATTTAATAGACTTCCATTTTTTGTTAATCCCTCTACTGTTTTCAATACAAAAAATATGAGGTAGACATACATGTATATCCTTCTTCAAACCATGTTACTCTTGAACGGATTCTAGCAGCTGTTTTCTTTATAGAAGGATTCCAAAATTTCTTGGATATGTTTCGATCTTTCATTGTTAAAGCTTGATAAATGTGTCATTGTATAAAATTTAGAATGGAGAAAGTACGAGTTTCATAGCAAATGCGGTATAAGAGATAATGCGACTTTTCTCTAGAACACACCTGAAGCCCCAAGCCATTGACCCCGATTCGGGACCCCTGACCTCTGACGTCACGAGGACAACGGGACCTACTCTACTCGCATAAGATAGAGTGGCGATTTTCTGTGTCTGCCATCTATCTGTTTGTAAATATCGATTTTTACAGACACAAGTACCTGTGTACATGTCCATACCTATTCAATATATCCTCAATCACATATATGAGTTTGGAATACGCTTGAAAATAGGGATTTATACCATGCATATATTGATGAACCTGTCGTAGATAAATGAACATTTCTGCGCGATTTCTGCACAATTATACACAATATAATGTGTATAATAATCCACGTACGTTGTACGGTATTTGGAACCACATATACATGAATATTATGTAAAGGATTCTTGACTATGTTATCCAAAACCCGACTCGGGTCGTTGTACTGGTCAAACCCGCTTAACAAATTTCTGACTTTTTCATATAACCTACCCATACGAATTAAGTTATGATTCTAAACAGAATTTTTTGCATATATGTAAATGCGTCTACTAATTGCGTTATATCTGAAATCGATCCATTTTTTTTTTACGAAATACATTCAGCTTTCACATTATACAATACATCCGACGACTTGTTGATATTTCGCTCAAGTTCATTTATTAATTGAAAAAATAAATCATGCCCGAGTCAGACGAAAAAAAGACTGAAGATGTTTATGTCTAATCCAAGTTGCAGATATCAAGTACAGAACAAAATCAGAACTGTACTTCCGAATAGCCAATGTCGTGCTGCGTTTATCTCTTTACCTGTATACTGCAGTAACTAAAACGCGTGGTCAGCCGAGACTAATGAGCAGGCTAATAACCTGATAACGTAAGAAAGGTGTTTAGTGACCTGTCACGCTTCGTTGATTAGCTCACGTCAGGTGTCAAAAGTAAGATCTCAGGTAAGTTAGCGATGGCCCATCATTTAATTGTTGTATAATGTCATATTTGTTTACACTTATAAATCCTTAGTTTACAGTAAAATACCGTTCGAACATAACATACAACAAGTGTATAAATCACTAGACGTATACATAATTGTATATTTCAAAATGACCAATGTATACATTTGTCTCGTATATATATTTCTAGTTATATGTATATGGATTTTTATAACAGAAACTACAAAATTATTTACAAATGGCATGTCGAGAAAGAACAATGCAAATATGATGCACAATGTCAGAATTTTGATATTTCTTGTTCGTAGTTGCTAGATTTTGGATATCCAATTCTTTGTGAATTTTGGTCAATATCGATCATTATATAATACTAATAATAATAATCTATATGACCAATAAATGTACTGTTGAATATAAAATAACACGTTCTCATTCATGTACATGTAGCTATAAAAGGAAGATAGACTCGTTACAGCTATAAATGAATTATGTATTTTAAATTCAATTTCTCAAGTGGTTTATTGGTTTTATTTACTCCCCCTCCCAATTTATGTCTATGATATTTACGTGTATTGAACTATGAAATACATTTAACACCTTTTCTTTTCGTTATGCTGATTCTTGAAATCCATAGGCCAAGTGAATTTTTATTTATACAGAAACATATTCAAATGGATAATTATATGACCATCATTTTTCGAATTCGTCTCTTTTCATATGACAATATGAAAGTTGATTATTCCCCAGGTTTGATAATTTAGTAAGCTGTTAAAACAGAGATAAGATCTCTACTTAAAAGTTTTTATACAAGGTACACCTGGCTTATACCAGAAACATAAATAACTTATAATTTCCGCTAATCTACTTATGTATTTAGCATGATTTCAGTTGCAATATTTCCTATTTTATATATAATCAAATCGTCACCATAACTGTATACTGTAGATATATCTGTAAAATTCTCGTAACCCCATTTTAGGAATACATATATGACCAAACACCTCACTGACGTTGTCCTCGTGACATCACATCCGGTTATCCCCCAAATCAGCGTGAGCGGCCGATTCCCTGATTAGCAGTTGATACACAGGTAAAAATCGAGCACTTCGGAGGGCGGTATCTCGGTACTGAAGCGGCCGATTTTGATGCGGTTTTCAACATTCTTGTCAGGGGATCAAACAGAATAACATATCTAAATATCATTTTCCATTCCATGTACACTTGAAGGTCAGGGTTGGTTTGTAATTTTTAGTTGTTTTTTTTTTATTTGATCTTCCTAAACATTTAACATTTACTAACAGTAATACAAATATCTTTGATTTTTAATTTTGTTATATCCCACCATTCCTCAAGTGACTCAAATTCTCGCTTATTATTTTTCCATATGTTCCAGAAATCTGTAAAGGCTTTTTAAAAAAAAGAGTACTATCAATTACCTTGAACCAATAACCTGGACCTTTTTTACTGTCATTTAGATGTATATTAAACATAGAACACCATAATGATATGTTTAAGTAAAGGGACAGTATTCTATCGATGTTGTTTTAACAGTTGCATCAAGATCTATTGAAGCATAAAATCTATATATTCGGGATCTTTTATTGCCCCTTCTAAAGGTAAATGACTTTTTATTTGGATTCCTACTTATTCATACATCTTCAATTTCCAATCCAGTTACCAAATCTTCTAATTCGTCTTTTTCAGAATCATGTTGATATCTTGTGCTATCTCTATCAAGTATCCATATGCCATGTGAAGATGCATTTGATAAGTTTTACAAACGCCTTCGAGGAAACAGCTCAGTGGTCGTTACAAACACCTCGGGGAAACAGTTTTCACTTTTTACTTATAATGACTGTGGCGCACCTTCTATATATAAGGACAGATTTAAAGGTTAATTTGCGCTTCATCTTCTATAATTTAATGATGAAGCCATGCTTCTTTCCACAGTAATTCATCAACAGTTTTGGCCAAAGCCCATTTCAATGCACGTAGCACGGACAAGGGAACCCGGATTACAAAATAGTGATAGATCTGTTATTTTGAACAATTAATTATTATCATGTTTTTAAATAGTAAGTGGACAATTTAAAATTCAATATTTTGTATGGATAAGTTAAAACTGATGACAATTAATGCTAATGGGTTAAATGTCAAAGAAAACGGTCAAATTTTTTTTATAGGTTCAGAAAGGTTAAAACTCGTATAATCCTCTGTCAAGAAACTCATTGTGGAGACAATAAATCTTTATTTAAATGGAATGGTGAATGGGATAGCGGAATCTATTGGTCCAATGGATCATCTGCTTCAAGAGGTGTAGCAAACTGAAATATTGAGACACAAAGATGGAAGGTACATTATACATACATTTGAGCACAATGGGCATTTAATGACATTAGTAAATATATATGCACCGAACTATTCTAACCAAAAGAAAACTTTTTTTCTATCATTTGAAACAGGAATTATCCAAAAATAAGGACAATGGAAATAAATTAATAATTGGGGGGGGGGGGGGGGGGGGGAGGATTTCAATTGTGTAACTAATTGCGTACTTGATAGAGATAGCACAAGAGATCAACATGATTCTGGAAAAGACGAATTAGAACATTTGGTAACTGGATTGGAAATTGAAGAGATCATGGAGAAAGAGGTATCCAAACAAAAACTCATTTACCTTTAGAAGGGGCAATAA
Organism: Argopecten irradians; assembly: GCF_041381155.1. Classification (NCBI taxonomy): domain Eukaryota; kingdom Metazoa; phylum Mollusca; class Bivalvia; order Pectinida; family Pectinidae; genus Argopecten; species Argopecten irradians. Next base: position 30,334,673 of record NC_091147.1, on the reverse strand, counting down.
AAGATCACGAATATAAAGATTTTATACTTCAATAGATCTTGATGCAAATGTTAAAACAACACCGATAGAATATACTGTCCCTTTACTAAAACATATCATTATGGTTTTCCATATTTAATATACATCTAAATGACAGTAAAAAGGTCCAGGTTATTGGAAAATAATTGATAGTACTCTTTTTAAAAATGCCTGTACACATTTTTGGAACATATAGAAAAATAATAAGCGAGAATTTGAGTCACTTGAGGAATGGTAGGATATAACAAAATTAAAAATCAAAGATATTTGTATTACTGTTAGTAAAATGTTAAATGTTAAGGAAGATCAAATAAAAAAAAACTAGAACAAAAATTACAAACCAACCCTGACCTTAAAAGAAAGATCAAAACATATCCAACAAATTTTGGAATCCATCTATAAAGAAAACAGCTGCTGGAATCCGTTCAAGAGTAAAATGGTTTGAAGAAGGATATATATCTACCTCATTTTTTTTGTATTGAAAACAGTAGAGGGGTTAACAAATAATGGAAATCTGTAAAATACTCGGTATCAACAAAACTTGTACAACCCCATACAGACCACAGTCTGACGGAATGATCGAACGGGCCAATCGCACAATTGAGTCTATGCTATCAGCATTTGTCTCTAAAAATCTTAAGGATTAGGACGAATACCTTTACCTACTAATGATGGCATACCGTTCAGCTGATCATGAGTCACTGGGAGTGTCACCAAATGAAATGATCTTTGGCCGATCAATTACACTACCAGTAGATCTTGTACTGGGCAGGGTTGAGGCTGAAATAGACAAAATACATACAGATTATGACCTATCAAAAAGGCTAGACAAAATACACGAATTTGCTCGTGAAAAACTAAAAATATCAACCACACACATGAAGAAGAATCATGATAGGAATCTCAATCTCAACAAGTATGAAAAAGGAGATCCAATATGGTTATATAATTCACGGAAAGCAAATGGTTCAAAACTGTGTTGCCTGTGGGAAGGTCCATATGTAGTGTTAGACAGATTAAATGACGCTATATACAGAGTAAAAAAGGGTCCCAAATCAAAACCAAAAGTGGTTCATCATAACTATCTTAAACCCTATGAGGGTAAGAATAAACCTAATTGGTAAAGGGGGATGACTCTGTAAAGTACAACTATACTAAGTAAGTTACAAGCAGTTTACCAGATTAATTTCTTGATTGCAGGTCACGGAATTCCAGTGCATTAGATGCGAGAGGGAATTTGGAAAAAGGTCGCTCTGCGAAAGGCACCTGACATCCTCCCACTCGGGTTTCGGGTACCGATGTTCCATTTGTAAGATGACATTCTCCCGCCCAGATTCCAAGCACGCCGGCTGTCCTAGAGGTCCATTGCATATTGTGAAAAGGGAAACTATGAAATTCGGAGAGGAGGAAAGACAAGAGTTTGAGTCCTTCCAACAGAACCGACATAAGGACGTCCTGGTGATTAGGAAGCCTCAAGTTTTCGATGAGGGAATCCGCAAGACTAAGCAACCTATTAAGGATGTCATTGCTCCGGTCCAGTCAAAACCCAACAGAGGAAAGCCGACTGAGCTTACTCTGAAGCGGAAGGCTGTAGAGGACGTGGTGGTCGAACTTGAGTGTGCCCCCGTCAGGAAACCAACCAAACCTAAGGCCGTCTACAACAAGTTCCGTAAAGTGGAGAGTACGGCGACATCAGTGAGTGGCTCCACCGTGCATCCAGCCGATTTAGCAATAACATTGGACTCAGAGGAATTAGAGGAATATGCCGTTTCTGAAACAAGTGCAAATGTAAGATATGAGCCAACAAAGATCCTCTCAAAGATTGACACCAAATTGGCCACCATCGCAGTCAACCAGAGTCAGAGAGTAATGCTGAACGTGGGAGGGACTCATTTTGAGACATGCCCCAACACCCTCCTCACAGAACCTACATCAGTCTTGGCAAGGATGATGGATGACCGTGGGAAAACGGTTCAACCTTACAATAAGGAGAGTGTGTTCACATATTTTCTGGATAGGGATCCTAAGCATTATAGGACCATATTAAATTACCTTAGAAATCCCAATAGTGAACTCCTATTGCCCGTCACCCGTTTTCACCTCAAAGAACTTTTGGCCGAGTGTGACTACTTGGAAATCGACACCCTAGGGGACGCTGTAAAGCAACAGTTAGAGGAAATGTAAACTGGACAATACATAGACAGTGTCATCAATGTTAAATTTATTAAGACTTTTAAAGAATCACATATAGAAAGGACACTCAAATTTCAAAATGTAACTATTATTAGTAGATATCTAAATAATCATCATTATTCAAATTCACATCAAATATTTTTCTTTTAAATAATCAATTCATCAAAGAAAATGGATTATGAAAAATATATTTTTACTTTAATATCATAAAGCAATTTAAATTTAATTAAATATATTACTACATATTTATTACAATATTAACTTCAGAAATAACTGGATGTCCATTACTTTAATCATTCAGAGTTGAGACAATTTGTACATATGTTACTACATTAATAATCATTGTTGTTTGTTACTTACAGTTTTACTTGCCTGAGGGGGAAAAATCCAAAGAAAATCCTCCATATAAATTCATTTTCCAAATTTCATAATGGCTTTGTTGAATTATATGCATATGGGTTACTACTGGAGAAAATCCTCTAAGTCATTTAAGTAATCGGGAATTGCCCGGCTGTGAACATGTCGTCTGCGGTGCGCACATGCTCCAGCCTCGTTCTGAAATCAAAAATTAATTGCCAATTAAGTGGCAAAAAATTGCAAATATTTCGAAAGTTACATTCGGGACGAATGTCTTACAAGGAATGGGGCAATGTTACGAATATTAGATACCCTTAATAAAAAGACAAAGTCGTCAAAATGTGAATGAATCGAAATATATGACTGACGTAACGGTTTTGACCGGTACGCATGTTACATAACATGGCAGAAATCGAATGTGGTTTATTTACCATAATTGACCACGGAAGAGAAGTTAATACATCTGACAAATGTTAAAAGGGGTAATTAATTCACTCATATACAGGATGTAATGTATTAACAAGTCTGAAGTGATTAAATAAGATCAAATCCAGTTGAAGCTGTCCGGTAAATTGGCAGGGTGCCAAAACCCGGAAGTCTGCTTACTTTACGCTTTGGATGTAAAAACGAAGTGAAATATGACAATTATACAATAACTACGGCAACGGAACATACATGGAAACCTTATTGAACGATTCATAAGGTATTTACCTTGTTTAAAGAGTTTTCGATGGTTATTTTAATGATAGTCCACTCACGAAGAAAGGCGTCAACAACAATGACAGTTGGAACTCTCCTGTGCGTGAAACCGGAAGAAGTCGATCGCACGCGCTGCCGCGAAAAGTATAAATAGCGGTTGCCTCCCTTCTATCAAGGCATTCCAATCTTAGACGGAGCTTAGCCCGCAGACTTGATAGGAATCAAAGGCAAATGATCTAAAACCACAATAATGGTTGACAGCGAATCGGAAATGGTAAGGAAATAGGAAACGAGTCTTATTTTCAATCCTGGTTTAGTTGTTACACCAAGGTTGCTCTTATTATTAGAACCAATATGTGGTTTTACTCTTTACCAATATTTTAATGGTAACTCAGGTAAACCGGTATCGGTTACCAACAAAAACTATCTTAGAGAATTAAGTTCTCTATTGGAATTTTTATGGTATTGGTAATTTTTACCAGATAACCAGTATTTGTTCAATTTCTAAATAATGAAATTAATATAATTTATCTACTTTGTAAAAATTCCTTGAAAATACTTGGGAACCGGTAACGGTTAACAGAGAACCGGTATCGGTTACAGAACCGGTACTGGTAACAAAACCGGATCCGGTATCACTAAAATTAAAGGAATAAATATTGGTTATATATGGTTTTAAACCAATTGACCAGTACATCTATACATATTGCTAATGTATATTTACCAAAAATAAGTGGTATCTAAATTTCAGTGTCTATAGTCATTATCAGAACCAGAATATTTCACCAAGAGCAACCATGGTTACTTCACCAGAATTGGAAAATTCTGGGAATGGGTTCTATTACACTAAAGAAAGACAAGACAAATCTCCATAATAATTTGAATTACTAGAAAAAGTTGGTGGATTCATCATTGGTATTTTAATGTCTTCAAATTATGTCATAAAATATCTTTAAAACAGAACATCTTGAGTCTGGTTTTGCCTTTGGTCGAAACGCTTAGTCTGGGACGAATCTTCTAAAAACGTTTTGTGCTCCTTATTCTGATTAAAGATAATCAGATAAGGTTTGGCAAAATAAGCACACACGGAAAAAAACGTTACACCAGTCTACTTTTGAAATGCCTTGGTCCATATCGGAATGAATGGACCAAGGCATTTCAAAAGTGGACTGGACTTCAAGGATAAAACGTTTTTGCCAAATTTTGGATAAGATATTTGGTTACCTCAGCAGAATCTAGAATGGTTAAGTTTTGTGTGATATATACAAGTAGGGCGTAATGGACATTAGGAAGGACAAACGTTTTCTGATTCTACCTAATTCTCCACGCTTAAAGTCATTAGATAAATGTACCCACAGTTGAAGGCGTTTTGATTGGTGGAAATTTCAATCTTTGACTCGATCTACACAAAGCGAGGACGTCGTTAAAGGGCCACTACCTTTCCGGAACAAGATATGAATGTTTATTAAAATTAGGACGACACCGGAAATTGGCGGGAAATATAATAAGACCAGAATTATAAATACATGTATTAACAGTTTATTTTTTATTAAATGGTTTAGAACGAAATGTCAAGTGTAGTATTAAGACTAATTATAAGCTGTTATTTTTTGCGGCTCTGCAAAATTAATAAAGGGATGGTGTCATACAGATATATTTACATATGCCCCTATATAGTCAACGGGAGGGGAGTTGCGTTCAAATTAGCGTAAACGCAATGACGTATGAATACAAACGCAGTGCAGGTTCGGACTACTTCTAGTTCACGCTTCGATAAGATTTTGCGTCATAAGTTGACGGATTTTAAAATAACAATAAAGAGTTTTTATTAGATCCAATTAAATATGTATTTGACATCAAAACAAAACATGTGTTCAAGCATTGTAACGGTAATAAACTACAAAACGAATCGCTGGTCGGGGCTACAACCGGGGGGCTTTCCTCAGGAATGTTCGGGGAATCCCATAGTTACGTCAGATCTACATGTGTGTACGGTCACTCATCTCACCTAAATATACAGAACATCTGATTGTCGGTGAATAATTCTGGGAGCGTCTAAGCGAACAATAGGTTAACAGATCATATACAGGTTTCCAGAAAAAAAACATTACAGGTAGCCTATCCGAAACAGTATCATCAGCTTAAATGGCCCCGTCTTTGCATTCAAAATAGGCCTACACACACGCAAATACTTGTCTATCCTCCGTACAATAAAATAAAAGTCATGACTGCGAAGAATTTAGTGTATATCGCATTCTTAGAACGATACATACATGACAAACATTCAGCAGCTCAACGGTCATACCATCAATAGGCTTTATCACAGTCACTTTCCTCGGTTGAAAATCAAATATGGCGGCTCGCTACACTTCGGACCGCATCACTACCCTGACAACGATACATACCGGTAGTCGTTCCGCCTTGGTTATCTCAATATTATTCGAAATGGACATTATTAATATATATTATCAAATGAAAAAAAATATATGTTGAAAATAATTGAAAAGTGTCATTGTTGTATTTCAAACCAAACTGCAGCTATAACATTCAACAATCGGAACTATATCTTCGGTCATCCTGACTACCGTAGTTACCCAACTTAGCAACCATCACCGTTTTAAATTGTACGTAAAGGTAGATTTATTTATGTAAATATATAGATTGAACAGTGTTTTGATTGCGTTAAAGGTGGTATGAACGCAATGGGATACAGACATATTCTACATGTAGCGCTAACGCGCTACATTGAATATGTCTGTATGCCATTGCGTTCATACCACCTTTAACGCAATCAAAACACTGTTCAATCTCTATATATTTACATCTCTTCCTTCTTGAGCTTAATAACGTCATGTTGCATTCAAACGAGCATAAACGCAGTTGACGTAACATAGCAACCAACGTTAACGTAGTTGATAGCGTCCCTGATGTAGAAAACCATGTCATGGATGTAAATATAAGTATTGATTTTCATTTTCATTGCGAATACGTTAGTGTGAACCATAATATGGTGGCTGATAACGGCCATCTCGTTTTGTTGAGTTGTCGCCTTGTCGTGTTGTCGCCTTGTCGAGTTGTCGCGGTCTCAAACTGCGACAACCCGAGATTTAACAGTTAAAATGTCGACTTGTCGCATTTTCGAACCGCGACAAGTCGACAAGACGACAAGATGACAAGACGACAACACGACAAGTCGAGATTTCAAACACGCTAATTAGCGCGTACAGAATCTCGTGTTGTCGCGGTAAAATGTCGACTTGTCGTGTTGTCGAGTTGTCGTGTTGTCGCCTTGTCGTCGCCTTGTCGTGTTGTCGACTTGTCGTGTTGTCGACTTGTCGCCTTCGTTACACATGCGCAAATCATAATATGAAACAGCCCCTATCTTTGAATATAAAAAAACTGAAGTCAGTGCTTGTGAATATTTGGTGTGTTTGTAAGATATTCGATGTACAAAATTGTTTAAAAATTATATTTTTCCCCATTGTTAACTCTTTTGAAAAGTGTTACACTTAACGGAAATTATTATAATATTAAATTAATTGAATATTAACAAAACAAAGGATGGTGTCAGAACACAGAACAAAAATTTTTGTACAATGAACAGTAACAGAGAGGACAAATGTACATGTATATCAACTTAATATTGTAAAATCTCCTTTACAAAATATTGTGTTATTAATCGGTTAAAACTTATTATTCAATTTGAAGAATTGAAGAGAACACGGATGATAAGACGAAATATGATCTATTATTACTAATTACTGTAATAGATTATGTGTGTAGTACATCAAATAATAATCTTAATTTAAGATCTAATAAAGAATTTGATGTAAAACGATTAGAAAAAATCATAAAAACTTTCATTTAGTTCAAAGCGTTATAGAACAGATAAGGCATTGTGCCCCATCTTTCTGGTAATTAGTTCATGTATTTTGATCATCAGCATGCATCACATTATGTAAATATTTTTTTTATAAAATTTATATATTGTACAGTAATACAGTAAGATCTAACCCTGGGAAGTTTGAATGTGTAACTTGACTACAGTAATTCATACAATAGTATACAAATGCTGGAGCATAGATACTTCCAGGGGATATCAATTTTAATGGAACTCTTGCAAAAGAAAAGTACACAATTAGAGTATTTCTGGGTCTAGAAATTCCTAATACACAACACATGTGTCCAGTTTCCGAAACGAATATCATAATTATATTATAATCTTTCTCAAAGCGATCAATTTGTGGTTAAGGGAGGCTTGGCATTCAAGTGTAATTGACCTGTGTTAATATGATCCGAATGCAAAGTCAATAACAGCAACTCAACTTACATTACGCAAACATTGCGTTCTTCAGGGTGGTGTCCTATGGTCAATGCTTTTTCTTGTAACTAACATGCACATTAGAGAATGGTTTCATACTTGCCAGTGAAAATACATATCTAGTACAAAAAATAAGGACCTCAGTTTCGGTTCATATGGTGTTATACCGCCCTGGTATAATTTAAAATAATGACCTCGGGCTACGGTCTGGTTTATTATTTATTCTACCAGGGCGGGATAACAACATATATACATCCTTTTACATGTATATCTGCAGTGCTTTTATCTTTATATTCGGTGATTCCGTGGTTATATTCAATACATTTACCATTATTCTCCGTCGTCATATCGAGATATTCGATGCCTTTTCCTTTATATCATGTAGCTAAAATTAAACTTTATATTCGGTACAAATTTCTTTAAATTCTGTACACACTTCTTTATATGATGTGCAACCTTCTTTATATAATGTGCAAACATTTATATGATGAAGATCAAAGCCGGTGCAAATGCAAATGTGAGGAGTCTGCATATTGCTAGGGTCACAGGTAGAAACGGATGGAGTATGGATATTCTCAGGATGACACTTGAAAACGGAAGGAGTCTACATTATTAATTCTAAATGTCACACTTTCAAAGCATACACATTTATTAACAAATTGTGTCACACCAAAGACATATTTTTTTACTGAAAATGTTCGTATTAGATTGTAAGTGTATATGTACATGTATATCAAACACCTACATATGTATCTCGATATATCCTCAAAATATCATAAACGGCACTCCGATGTGGTATCATGAGTGTAGGTCATTTAAACACCATGTGTTATTACATATATTGACTAGAATGTCAACATTTCCCATATTGACGTTGTGGTAATACCTAATATCGTCTGCTAGAGCTTTTACAGTCCATTTATTAAATTATGCCATTTTTTTTGCCTCGCACATGCGCAATGAGTCACGGGTTACACTTGAAAACGGTCACAAATGAAAATGCCACACCGGCTAATTTCTGTTTGTCTCGGGATCTATCCATCCTTCGCAATATATATCACCATGTAGATTACGATTTTAACGACTTTTGTATTTGAACTCATAAAACGTCTAAAATGGTCTATGCATGACACTCCGGTGGGTTCAAATTATTGGATCGCCATCTACATGTAGACAATTAATCCTATGTCTACATTGGATCACCAGTATCAGAAAAAAAATTGATTTTGTTTTTATTTTAGATGTGCTACTATTTTGTTAATTCATATTATGAAAACGAAAACAATTAAGAAGCAAACGCTAATTGAAATCTTCGTTTCGGAAAGGTATATGTATTGGCTCTTTAAAGCTTTATATATGTGCCGTAATTTTCATACTCACGAATCAAGAGCTTTTGGATATTTTATTCACCATCAACCTTTTAAAAATTATATTTATGAATAAGTAACTGAAAATGATTTTGACATTACGTATGCAGTCAGGCTATGAAGCAAAGATATGGTCTACACTTTCATTTAACATTTTTATAAAATAATAAGAAATTGTAAAGTGATTACTGCAGGTATGCATTCATATTAACATACATAAGACATAAATTCTGACTTGTAAATAATGTTTGCAAGGCATCGTACATTGTTTTCTGACCATTTGAATGATTATCACACCTTAAAACAACCTGATGGTTTTCAATAGTTTCCTGAAGAAAAAATTGCATGCCCAGTAACGGCACATATAACTTAACCAATCAATACATAAAATAGGGTAATTAATAAAACAAAATGTTCCTAGCCGCCATACATCATCTATGATATAGGTACATGTATATATATGAATAGCGTATATTGAACTTTGATTCCTTATAGGCGTGGCAACATTATAAGATTTTTCAAATATCTACATATATATGTAGATCTGCTACCCTGTTGAGATCAGCCGCTTGATTTTTACTCTTTACCTCATCCTAAACATGTTCCCTAACAGTTGAGAAGATGATGAAATTGTCATGTTTAATGGTGATAGACGACAAATAAAAGGGATGTCGATAGGTCACCTGCCTGGGTGTCCACCTTGTCCTTAAGGCTTAATAGACCGAAGGTCCGTTAGTCCGAAAGACCGTTAGTCCTAAGGCCTATTAGTCCGAAAGTCTGATAGTCCGATAACCGATATAAATGTACAGACTTTAATTAAAAGACTCAGTAGTAAACTTGCTAAGATATGTGTAACTCTAGATTGACACCATCTTCAGTGACCCACGGTTGATTGCACTACACTATTTATCACAAATATAGCGTAGGGTCATCGACAAAAAACGAAATGTGACTAATTTTAAAAATTATGAAAAAAAAAAATCTTGCAATACATGTACGTAAACGTATCCGATATGAAAGAGTGTATATGTACACTGCAATCCTGGTTATTAGTTTCCCAGAAATTACCATTATGCGAACCATTTTCATCATTGAAAAAGGGGAGAATAAACAAGTAAAAGAAAGAAGAAGGAAACACAAAAATAAGTCGTGAAATACATATTTCAAACATGTATACAGGTTAGAATTGGTGATATATATCATCATCCATCCATGCATCCATGTTATCCCTAATGCAATCAAATTACAGGGGACATTAGCTTTACATTAGGCATTTTATTAAGATAATTAATAAAATGTATATATTTTTCTTTTTATGTTTTTTTTTTTATTTTATTTTTTTTTATAATAATAATGTATTTTTTTATCAGACAATACTCATTGAAGAAATCACAACTTGTCGTCCATAGAAGTTTACAGTTAAATAACTTTAAAGAATTGCCGAAAAATGAATTTATCACAATTTATTGAAAACATGTCAAACTATGAATTTACATGAAGTAAAACAACAGATAACGATTACTGCGTACTAATCAGACGGCATGACCAGGCCATCATTACACGATTATCATATAATAAATAAATTATTGAAATTCATAATTCAGATAAAAATACTTTGACAACTCTCGGTAAAGAAATTGCTACAAACACATGCACACAGTTATTTTCATTAGAAATTCAATATAGCGAGTGTTATCCATTGTTTGCGCATGTGTAACAGGAAGGCGGCAAGTCGACAACACGGCAAGGCGACAACACGACAAGTCGAACTCGACAACACGACAAGACGACATTTTACCGCGACAACACGAGATTCTGTACGCGCTAATTAGCGTGTTTGAAATCTCGACTTGTCGTGTTGTCGACTTGTCGTCTTGTCGTCTTGTCGTCTTGTCGTCTTGTCGACTTGTCGCGGTTCGAAAACGCGACAAGTCGACATTTTAGCTGTTAAATGTCAGGTTGTCGCAGTTTGAGACCGCGACAACTCGACAAGGCGACAACACGACAAGACGACAACACGACAAGGCGACAACATAACAACACGAGATGGCCGTAATCAGCCACCATATAAAACGCATCAAAAGACGACTGGGATTGAAAACAAATATGTGTGAAAGTCCTTTGGATGTGATTGTAGAAAAATATTGATGTTGCGTAAAGAAGGTTATTCAAATCTCGAATACAGATCCATGTGGCGTATGCTGAATGTATTTCACAGAATACGTGCTACACACGTAGCTACGGTGGATCATCTTTAATGTTGCGATTCATGTACTAAGTTTGTGGAGATTCACTTTCAGGGAATGAAAATTTTACACAATTAACTTTCGATGTATCGTCAAACCTCTTCAAAGTTCTCGCTGTATCAAACCTTTTGCTTGGTCCTGAATTTCTTCACACCATTCCATTTCAATCCTTGGCGTTAATACGGTAGTAAATTGATCGGTCTAAATCAATGTATTTGTGTATGTTGTATCCAAGTACTTTCGGTTCCTCCTTTATAATTCCAATTTTATAACGCGTTTTTGTTTTTGTAACCAACAGTGTATGAACGAAAGTGTATAGTATAATCATTAGTTGCTTTTTGTATCGTACATGACTTGTGAGTATCGAAGCGGGATGATATACATAATAGACGTCCTTATAACATGTATATTAACAAATTTATGAACATGATTTTGAAAAGAATGTTAGCAATAGAACATGATTTTGAAAAGAATGTTAGCAAAAGAAGTATAATCACTGAATTACGATCAAAACTGCGATGTGTTTTCGGAGGAAATTGCGTTTTCCTCCGTTTTTCCTGAACTAAATTTTATAATTGTAACTTAAATGAGTAATTTGATTACAGTTTCTTCATTCTACATTATTCGTAATTAGAAAGCGGCTTAAACATAACTTAAAATATGCATACTACTATGCAGATAGAACAGTTTGTTAAAGCGCCATCCCTGGATGTTCTTTTGCAAGTTAGTAAAAAGGATTTACTGTTATTGGGTAAACATTTAGGCTAACTATCAAAACTAATTTGAGGAAAGCTGAAATAAGGAATGTAATTATAAGATATTTTGATGACAATGACAAATTTGACTCTAGTGCATTAGATAGTAAAGACGAAACAGTCAATTCAGAAATTCAAATTAGACAAATGGAACTTGAACATGAAATGAAACTAAGACAAATGGAAATAGAAAAGGAATTAAAAGAAAAAGAAAGAGATCAGATGTTAGAGCTAGAGAAGCATAAAATTCAAGCTGAAACAGAACTTAGAATGAAAGAATTAGAACTAGCATCTCAGGACAGTTCAAGTAATCCAACTTTTAGGGGTTTACAAGGAAACAGAGGTTTTGATGTTAGTAGAAACATAAGGTTAGTTCCTCCTTTTCAAGAGAAAGAAGTTGACAAGTATTTTCTGCATTTTGAGAAAATAGCTGATAGTATGAAATGGCCTGAAGATAAGCTTACAATGCTTCTTCAGAGTGTCCTGATTGGTAAAGCTAGAGACATTTATTCTTCTTTATCTGTAGATGAGATCTCAAATTACCAAGTAGTCAAGAAAGCTATTTTGAAAGCTTATGAGTTAGTTCCTGAGGCTTACCGCCAGTAATTTCGAAACTCGAGAAAGAGAGATGAACAAACTCATGTAGAATTTGCCAGAGAAAAAGAACAATTATTTAATAGGTGGTGTGATTCTAAAGAAATTGATGAGGATTTCGGTAAATCGAGGCAATTATTGTTGATAGAGGAGTTTAAACGTTGTGTCCACATAAACATAAAAACTCACTTAGATGAGAGAAAAGGTGAAGCAGCTACAATGGCTGATGATTACGCTCTCACCCACAAAGGCTCATTTGTTAAAAACAGTTCTCAAGACAAAAACAGTACCACAGGTACTAGTAAATTTGGTCAGCCTAGGAACCCAACCTTTAGTGGGCCTTCTAACGAAAAACCTAAATTAGGTGATAAGACTAAGTCTGATTCTAAAACAGATCAAAGGGCAGGTGTGGGGTCTCCTTCTGGTCCTGTTTGTAATTACTGCAAGAAAGTAGGACATATTATGTCTGAATGTTATTATCTCCAGCGTAAGGGGCAAAGGCGTAAACAGTCAGTTCCTTCTGTGTTAGCTATGTCAAAGCCTAGTCAGAAACTTAGTGATATTGTGGAAGATTCTAAAGTGTCTGTTGAGATTAAGAGCTCAGAGTCTTATAGTGTCTTGGAGAAGTACTCTCCATTCATTTCTGAAGGTTTTGTTTCACTTATTAGTGATATCACCAACTTGAAACCTGTGAAGATTTTGAGAGATACTGGGGCTTCTCATTCTTTAATATAAGATGGTGTAGTGCCTTTGTCTGAGGAGACCTCATCTGGTAGTAGTGTTTTGCTTCAAGGTGTAGAGTTAGGTTTTGTTAATGTGCCTCTCCATTGTGTTTATTTAAAGTCAGACTTGGTAACTGGGCCTATCACCATTGGTGTTAGACCGGAACTTCCCATAGAGGGCGTGTCGCTCATTTTAGGCAATGACTTATCTGGAGAGAAAGTTAGGGTAGATCCCTTAGTGTCCAGTATTCCAGATAAAACAGGTGATGCTGAGAATATTCAACAGGAATTTCCTGGTATTTTCCCTTCTTGTGCTGTAACTCGTTCAATGAGTAAGAAGGTTTCTGATGTTGCAGTAGTTGAGGATCATTATAGTCCAGGGTTAGGTGACACTTTCTTGGCTCATGATATAGAGGATATCGGGGGCAAGTGTGATCTTTTCAGCAATCCTGTAGACTTTGATAGTGATGGAGTTGTTCCTAACAAGGGTACTTCTTTGTCTGACATGATGAGTAAATCATCTTTGTCTAGAGAGGAGCTTATAGTAGAACAGGAAAAAGATCCTGAAATCTCCGTACTGTGTTATCGGGCTTTGAGAGAGGAGGAGGCGGAGAAAGTCCCGGTTTGTTACTTCCGTAGGTCATGCGTGTTGATGCGCAAGTGGCGCCCCCTGATGTGTCTCCTGAAGAAGACTGGAAGGTTGTCAATCAAATAGTTGTCCCACCGAGGTATAGGCAAGATATTCTGAGTTTGTCTCATGACGTACCTATGGCAGGGCATTTAGGTGTGACCAAGACTTATAACAGGATCTTAGATCACGTCTTTTGGCCCAAGTTGAAACGGGATGTGGCTGATTTTTGTAGGTCTTGTCATACTTGTCAGGTGGTAGGGAAACCTAATCAGAAAATCCCTGTTGCACCTTTGCATCCCATTATAGCATTTGAGGAACCATTTAGTAGAGTCATTATAGACTGTGTAGGTCCTCTACCCAAAACAAAGTCTGGGAATGAGTATCTTTTAACTATTATGTGTGCTTCCACACGCTTTCCTGAAGCCATTCCACTCAGAAATATTAAGGCCCCTAACATAGTCAAGGCTTTGGTTAAATACTTTACACTGGATGGTCTTCCAAAAGCTGTCCAATCGGACCAAGGTTCGAATTTCATGTCTGGGATTTTTCAACAAGTCATGTACCAGCTCCAGATCAAGCAGTATAAGTCTAGTGCTTATCATCCAGAGTCTCAGGGTGCTTTAGAACGTTTTCATCAGACATTGAAGAATATGATGAGATCTTATTGTTTTGAAAACAAAAGAGATTGGGACGAAGGCATACACATGTTGTTGTTTGGCGTTAGAGAATCTGTACAAGAATCTCTTGGTTTCAGTCCCTTTGAACTTGTGTTTGGACACACTGTACGTGGTCCGTTGAAATTTTGAAAGACAAAATTTTGGACGAACATTCTAAAGTGAATCTCTTAGAGTATGTGTCTAACTTTAAGCAAATGTTGACAAGGGCATGTGAATTGGCAAAAGAAAATTTGGCCCTTACTCAAACCAAAATGAAAACATGGTATGATAAAGATGCCCGTGCAAGAAGTTTTGATCCAGGTGACAAAATTTTGGCTTTATTACCAATACCGAGTCAGCCTTTGCAAGCTAGATATTTTGGACCTTATGTTGTTGAGAAAAAGGTCGATGATGTTAACTACATTGTACAAACTCCAGGGAGGCGCAAGAAAACTCAATTATGTCATGTTAAAGTGCTTAAGAAATATGTAGATAGAGAAGAGAGCAAGACCTCTCAACCTATTGCTACTTTGGCCTCTGTACCATTGTAACGTTTTCGACCCTTATGGTCCTTTCACATTTGAGTTCTCTACATGTACATGTAGATATACACCTTGTGATAGCCACTCTTGTGGTCGGGTCCCGCTTTGTACCGTTACATACAATTTTTAGTTCGTTCCCAGCCTAGCACTGAACCGGAAGAAAACCAAAACAGAGTTTTACATCCAAATTGTTTTATTTATTAAAACATGAAATATTATGCCAGATTTATGATGGTTACATCTCCAGTGTATAGAAGAACCTTATAGGGTACAAGATGGTTGCTGTTACATAATATACATGTAAGTTCCTATAAACTACACACATACCAATACCAGTTTCAGAACGATCTCCATGGACATTGACATGTTTTTTATACTTTTAAATTTTACCTCTTTGCTATATAATATTAAATATATATACCCAAAGACTGGAAGCATATATTTAAAAAGCTAGGTATTTAAAAATCCGGTAATATCCGGATCGGTATAGACATCGTCTATAACTAGATCGGGTTACGTAATCTACCGGTGCTGAACCAGATCGGGTACACGCCTGGAACCGGTGCTGGTTCAAATATGTATCAGAAGTTTGTCAATGGAAACCTTTCGTTACCAGTATTGGTTAATTCACTGATCTAATTATGTACCATATTGCATTCTGAATCTGCCATGGTGAACAAGGGCTATTAGATCGCTCTGTGAATTGTAAAATGACAGTGCTTGTCTGACTGAGTCTGACTGTGTTTGAAACTGGAAGGGTCCAAACGATCACCCTTGTCAGCGCCGGTAGCTGGCATTTAATTTGTATAAATATGTTTCGTATTTTTAGGTATGCGATTCCCTGTGTATCAATTTACAGAGAATACATTTCAATGTTATCTTTAAATTAAGTAAGAAATAATAATTGCCAACAATATGACATTTTATGTATATATAAGAATATAAGAATTCGTGTAAGTAATGGATTGGAACAATGCCGAAATTTCCGAAGAAATTACAGCTCTTCCGAATGCCTCGGACTTCATTCGGCGCTTCTCATTTAAACACGGTATGTTTCCATTGTTAAAATCTTGTCGTTTTTGTCAATTAAGATAGCAGGTTTAGTTAGCATGTAAATAACGGTAGCTTACAATGTTAACATAAATTTATACAAATACTTTCTATGCACTATATATTTTAAACGGGCTGATCTAGGTCTTGGTGTGCAGGGGGGCGGGGCACAATTTGAGCACAGGAGTTTGACGTTCTGTCAATTATATATTGTATACATATATAAAAATACCCCTATATATAGTATATAGGGGTATTTTTTTATATATGTATACTATATATTATTGACAGAACGTCAAACTCCTGTGATTTGAGGGAAAAAAATCCCATATGATGGCATTGAGAATTCATTATGCTATTATTCTCAGATCTCAGCAAAATGTCGTATAGGCCTACTGCTTGTAAAAGTAATAATGTAAAGATGCTATAGCTTGTAGCCAAAAACACTCTCTAAGTGTTTAATTCAACAAATAACAACAAGAAACCTATATCAACATACAAATTATATTCTGACTTCATGCATTAAATTCAATTGTTATTTTTTAAACAATGATCATCACTTACAAGACTAGAATTGTGAAAGATTTTTAAGCTACACATTGAATTATTAATGATATATATATATATTCTTATGAATGATTGGAGTCCTACATCTTATAATTTAAAAAAAACTTGTTAAATTAAAATATGAAACCAATAATTTATATATTACACTACTACTACTATCACATTAGGTACTACTGCAGTAAGTCATAAGACTTAGCATTATATACTTTTATACATCAACACTATCATCATATTAGCTACTACTGCAGTAATTAAATCATAGACTTACAAACTGTGTACATTACCAACATACTACAAACCACAAGGTTGATGTGAAACTATTATCACATTAATAACTACTATTTTCATAAAATAATACTTAATAACATCATTATCACATATATCACCTATTGCTACTACTTCAGAAAGTCTTAAAATTGATAATATGATGTTAAATGTCTCTAATGTCAGTTAACACTCCATTGTATAAGTCTAATCCTCAAACAGGATATTTGGGACCTGCATTCTCCTTGGGTGTTTCCTGGCAAATTCTGTCACAATGTCAGTGACCCTATCACTGTCCTATGGATTGGATAAACATCAGTGCAAGAGCACTTAGTCTGTCCTGTCCCATGGTTGATCTCGGATAGGTTTTAAGAGTCGCAGACAACTTAAATACTTCTCTCACACTCACAGCTTGTCACCGGAAAAGGTTCCACATATCTTTAGAATGATGTGAATGATTCACATCATTCTAAGGATATGTAGATGTTTGAAAAGAAATCTTTGTCACAAGCCTTGGTGGTGGCAGAGAGGGATGAGGGTTTTTCTAGATTTTCCTTCCAAAATATTTTCCACTGTAGCAGGTAGAAAATCAATGAAGACGTGGAAGGCATCATGGCGTTTGACCCACCTATAGTTCTACATAACTCTTATGAGTTTGTGACGCTTGTTTATATAGAAAGAACAATATTCTTGTGATTAAGCAAGTGATTAAGATGTCTCGACATACTATATCACAAGCCCTCCACCTCTGAGTTGCAAGTTTGAATCCCATGTGGGGTAGTTGCCAGGTACTGACCACTGGTCTGTTTTTTCTCCGGGTACTCCGACTTTCCTCTACCATCTAAATCTTGCACAAATATTTTGCAAACTTTTAAATTAGATAAAGTTCTACCATATTCAATATTCCAGATGTTATTATCAATGACGTTATATCCACCTCTGGACTTTCTAATAGTAAAACTGGAGATGGTTCAGTTTAAAATCTGCTTTCAGCATATTAGCTGAATGAGACATTCAAATTCTTGGCTTTTAATATAAATATTTAATCTCATTCAGCTAATATGCTGAAAACAAACATTAGACCGAGTTTGTACATGTATGTTTACGTAATCCACTACAAGTTACTTTTTAAATTTAGGAAATAGGATTTTTACTTCTAAAATTATACCTAAATTGCAATCAAATAATTGTAACGTAATTACTAAGCAGGCTGATGTCTTGGAGGAAGTTAAGAAATTTTATTAAAAATTGTATGATTCTAATGATGAAATAGCAGATGTAAATTTAAATGAGCTCTTAGATCCTTAAAATATAAATAAGATTAATGAACATGATTCTGAAAATTTAGAAGATCATATCACACTAGAAGAGTCTGGTAAAACACTTAAAAACATGAAAAATAATAAATCTCCATGGATAGATGGTTTCACAGTAGAGTTCTTTAAATGTTTCTGGAAATCCATAGGTAATTTTGTTGTTCTTTCTATAAAGTTAGGTTATAAGAATGGTATTTTATCTATCTCACAACAAGGAGGCATTATTTTATGTATTCCAAAGGGAGATAAACCCATTTTATCGCTCACCTGGTTTGTAATGTCAAGTAATGTTCTGAATACAGATTCATTTACCTCTACTTGATTTATAGGGCGACTACCCCTCCTGGTATCAAATTTGGTTTTAATCTATGCAGAACACTAGGACAAGTAGCGATTTATAGGATTAACCTCTATTTCCCCTAATGGGCCATGCCCCTCCTGCCCCCGGGGGGTCAGAGCCAAAATTCATACAAGCTCTGTTCCCCTTCCCCAAAGGATGTTTAGCAAATCTAAAGGCTCCAAAGTGTTTTATAATAGTCTGATAAAAACCAATATTGTACCATCAGGACAAAAGAAATTCCATTTATGATTATAAAAAAAACACAAAATTCCAGTGGTTTCAATGTAGAGTTAATCATACGTATTCTGGCAACTAATTCTTTCTTATTTAAAGCTCAAATTGTTCAGTCACCTATATATGTGTACACTTTGCAACTCGGAATATGAAACTATTACACACTTGCTTTGGGAATGTCAAGAGGTGCAAAAACTTCTTGTGAGTCTTGAAACCCTTTTAGACACTTTTTTTCTTCCTTTTAGTTTCAATAAAAAATCTTTCCTTTTTGGGCTTCTCCTTCAAAATGTAAATAGTATTTTTTTTTAGAATTGATAATGAAATACTCATTATAGTGAAACACTATATATATAATGCGTTAATGTCTTCACAAATCTTTAAATTCTCTACTTAATGCTATTCAAGACTATCATAATGCTCAAAAATGTTTGGCTTATAACAAAGGAAATGTTTATGTAGTGAAATTTTGAAAGGAATGGCAAAAATGGGAAAAACTTGTTTTGCTATAATTAATGTATAATTAATTAATTTTCTTTCTCCTCTCTGTTTCTCTCTCTCATATGGACCAGTAAAATCTTATATATCAACCACACAAGCCAATGATATCTCTTTGGTCTACAGTCAAGCCCCTAATCGGAGTAGGGGCAAGATTATCTCCCCTTACAATTTCCAACAATGACATGTTGTCAATATTGGGTATGTAGCTTGCTTGAATGAAGGGCTTATAAGTTTGTTTAAATGAATGACATTGACTGTCATTCAAGGTCACAGGGGTCAAATGGCTATAATATTTAAACCACTTCTTACCAATAACTAAGATGCCTAGAAACTCGATATTTGATCTTAATATCTTGCTTGGATGAAGGGCTTATATAAATAGAACATGCAATAGGTTGATCAAATAAATGACCTTGACCAATGACCATCATTCTAAATCACAGGGATCAGATAGGCTGAAAAAAAAGTTTTGTCACTTTGGGCATGCAGCTTGCTAGAATGAAGAGCTAATATGTTGTTCAAATGAATGACCTTAACTGTTATTCAATGTTGCATGGGTTAAATAGGCTAAAATCTTTAAACCACATGGACAGCACAATTTAATGACAATACATGTATTCTTGATAATTACTCATAAATACAAAACACAACAGTAACAGAAGAGTCTTAGATATATAGACTCAGATAGTGTAAGTGTGAATGGAGTTGCAAAATTGCAAGCAATTCTTGGACAGAATTATTTCTGTAAAAAATTTCACAATTTTTTGCTAAAGTTAAAATCTGTGTAATGCAATAATAATAGAAATCCCCAATTTCTGGTAGTAGTATAATCTATTCATTTTGGAATAAGAGAGAAATTCATCTTGTAACAGTAATGACTTTGATACTCAATCTAGTTTTGCAAAGATTTTTAAAACTGAAAGTGGGACATTTTTGTAGAATGCCTCATATATAAATAATTTCATTTTAAAAGGAAGTGTTTAATACTGCTTATTGCTTGATTTTGCAATCATTGAATGATAAATACACTGTATATATGGCATGAATCAAATTGCTTTCAAATGATTTAATTCTGATATTGAGTTGTCAGCACAGAAATCCCAAACATTTTTAACAACTAATAAACAATGTATTCAGTATTTCCCCCTATCCTGTTACTATAAATGTTACTTATTTGGTTGATTGTAAGGTCTAAAGGTCCCTCTACCAAAATGGTGAATTTCATGGCCGTGGGGTATCAGATTTTCTCATGGGGAGGGGGGCAAATTTACTATAGTTTATATAGGGAAAACACATTCATGAGCATTATTTGCTCAGTTTTCATAGGAAATGAATAAAACTTTGGGTGCAATTGGGCCAATAATATAGTGTTTACAATGTATATAATGTCTTTTGTTTCATTCTGTATCAGAACTCATGATCAGGTGACCGTTTGTAATCATTTGTTATCATTTAATCAATATAGTAGGTAAGCATAGAACTACAGGTACTTACACAAATGTCATACACTTTTACACTACATTTATCCTCAATATTCCAAGGGTTACTATCACTGCTGTTATATCCACCCCTAGAATATTTCATAGCAAAACCGTTCTGTTGAAAAAAAACCCTGACCAATTACAGGCCTGTTGAGATTTCCTTTGAAGATCAGAGAGAGCTACACCCAAATTCAAAACCACACAGTCAACTATGGTGAAGTTATACCGCTCTTTAGATGTACATCAAAGAATCAAATTACCTGTGTTTTTGTGGCCTCCAATTTTCCTATGAGATAGTCCAGAGGTGGATATAACGTCAGAAATAGTAACCCCTAGAGTATGAAGGATAATCTACACTCAAGCTTCTATAATCTTTTATTGTATGCTACTCACTGCATTCATAATGGCTTTAATGGGGGTGGGGGACAAAAACTGAGTCAGTGTCAAAACAAAATGCATGAGAAACAAAGAGAACAAAAAATATATATACATGTTGATAAATATTGATTTTAAAGAGGATAAAAATATACACAAAATTTAAAAGAACACCAACAATCACACACACAACAGAGTTTTTACACACACACACACACACACACACACACACACACACACACACCCACACCCTCACCCACACACACCCTCACACACAAATACACACAAATGAAAAGAAGAAGAAGAAGAAGAAGAAGAAGGAAAAGATGAAAAAATAGTTTATTAGTCTTGTATTTCTATTTCAAAGGATATTTTATTGAAGCTTCTTTCATAGTTTAACTGAATGATAGAACGTACAACTTGTATATTATAAAACAATATATGACAGCATAGATGTATAGTTACAAATATTATTACTTCGAATTGATATTAAATTCGATGTATGAGTTGTCATGTTATAGACTTGGGCATACACAAGACATTTATTTAAATTTCATGAAAAAAAAACATGCATGTATTTGATACCAATATTCGTTTTCTCTTTCCAAGTACACTGTATCTGTAGATATATATTTTTATAAGCAAAATAATTTAGTCAAGTTTTAAAAGCTGAACTATTAAAATTATTCATATTTTTTTGATTTAGTCAATATGGAATAAAAACAGCATCCAATAATTAAAATTATTCATATTTTTTTGATTTAGTCAATATGGAATAAAAACAGCATCCAATACATTGTATTATGTCAAATCTTTCTAGAAGGTTTTGGAATATATTACCAAAACAAGAGACATGTGGTCCTATATGGTCATCTGATTCGACAGCTATGACATTGAATGAAGGTCAAGGACATCCAGCTTGTAGGCCTTCATCCCAGCATGTCACAGTCCCAATATCAGGTATCTAGGCTTAGGCCTCTTAGATATTCACAAAAAAATTGTGTAAAGATTTGACATTCTCACCCCTGTGACATTGAATGAAGGTCAAGGTTATTCATTTGAATAAAATTGGTATACCTTCATACCAGCATGATCGATACATGTCTAATATGAGTAACGCCTTTCGGTAATTGAGAAGAAGTTGCAATTGTTTGGATGAAAAGTTCAGTCAGATGATCTAATATATAGGTGCATGTATATGTGTATACCTATATATGACTTAACACTGCATATCTATATATACCCAATGTAGATAGGTAATATTAAGGTGACAATGTTAAATGGATAGAATAATTATTAGTGTGGTCATTCAACTACTACTAATACTTTTTTGTTGAAAACTATTATTAAAAACAAAGTTACTTATAAAATACATTGTATCTATTATACAGTGTATTATAATAATTAAATACATATATCAAGTCCAAGAAAAGGGAAAATATAAGAATTAATTAGATATTTCAATTTGTTAGTCAGTAACAGAAACAACAAAATCATACATGTATGGAAGAATTAATTATATAGCATTTAACAACAAGTTTATTGTTGTAAATTTATATGGGGGAGATATATATACATGTGATATATATATACATGTGATATATATATAGACATGTGATAGATATATAGACATGTGATAGATATATAGACATGTGATAGTTATATAGACATGTGATAGATATATAGACATGTGATAGATATATAGACATGTGATAGATATATAGACATGTGATAGTTATATAGACATGTGATAGATATATAGACATGTGATAGATATAGACAGGTGGTAGTTATATAGACATGTGATAGATATATAGACGTGATAGATATATATAGATGTGATAGATATATAGACATGTGATAGATATAGACATGTGATAGATATATATAGATGTGATAGATATATAGATGTGATATATATATAGACATGTGATAGATATATAGACATGTGGTAGTTATATAGACATGTGATAGTTATATAGACATGTGATAGATATATAGACATGTGATAGTTATATAGACATGTGATAGATATATAGACATTTAATTGAATGTAAAATTATTTCCAAGGTCACTTTACATGTATATGTACAATTTTAAATACACATCTGTACATCCCAATTATACCCCCCCAAAAAAGTACATGTACAATGGATATGGTTTTGAGGAGAGGGAGAAACCAACATCATATTTCTTAAATTTAGAAAACAAAAATTTCACTTCTAAGATCATACCTAAAATACAAAAAGATAATGGAAATATTATAACTAAACAAGAGGAAGTCCAGTCTGAAGTAAGATTATTTTATGGAAATCTTTATAAGTTTAGGGAGACTGATACTATTGACTTAGAAGTACATTTAGAAAATTGTAATATTCCAAAATTAAGTAATATTGAGTCAGATAGCTTAGAGGGTAAGATAACGTTTGAGGAAGCAGGAAAAGTTCTAAGAGGTATGAAAAATAATAAAAGTCCAGGGTCAGATGGTTTCACTTCAGAATTTTTAAAAGTTTTTTGGAAAAAGTTAGGTAGTTTTGTTGTGCGCTCTTTAAATCATGGTTTTTTAGTAGGTCAATGTTCAGTTACCCAAAGACATGGAATTATTGTGTGTATTCCCAAGGGAGATAAGCCACGCCACTTCTTAAAAAACTGGAGGCCAATTACTCTCTTAAATATTACATATAAAATTGCTTCAGGGGTAATTTCACAAAGAATCAAAACAGTTTTAGGTAAAATTATCAATGAAGATCAGACTGGCTTTTTATCTGGTAGGTATCTGCACAGTGTATGATGTAATGCAATATGTTGAAGATTTTAATATTCCAGGTATGTTGATGTTAGTAGATTTCAAAAAGGCTTTTGAGTCCGTTTCATGGAGATTTATTGATAAAGTTTTTTAACTATTTGAACTTTGGACCAGAAATAAGAAAGTGGTTAAAATTATTTAACAATAATGTATATTCTTCAATTAAGCAAGGGGGGATTTATCGGAACGTATCAGTATTGAAAGAGGTTGCCATCAAGGAGATCCAATAGCTCCCTACATTTTTATTATATGTGCAGAAGTGCTAGCTGCAAGAATTAAAAATAATAATCATATTAAAGGCATTGATGTAGATAATGTACCAATTTTGAATGTGCAATATGCAGATGACACTGGTTTGATACTAGATGGGTCAGAGAGGTCTCTTAATGAGTCTAAATCGGAGTTGAATAACTATGCAAAAATTTCAGGTTTAAATATTAATACTAGTAAAACACACGTTATATGGTTAGGGAGCTATAAATACAGTGATGTAACATATAGGCCAGATTTGAATTTACAGTGAGGGAAAACCACATTTACATTTTTGGGGGTTGAATTTTCAGTTGATTTAGATCAGACACCAAAAATGAATTTTGACAAAAAAATTCTAAAACTCAAATCACTTCTTACTGCTTGGAAGAGGCGGAGCTTGACTCCGATTGGGAAAATCAATGTTATTAAATCTTTATTGATCTCGTAACTTAATTATCTATTTATAACCTTACCAAACCCACCAGAAAAACATTTAGCTACAATAAATTCTTTAAAAGCAAAAAGGGTGTGAAAGACTTCTATAGGTTTATCATAACTCCATCAACAACTCCAACAGGTACTAGAAAATGGAATTTGAGCTTTAACTTTGATATAGAAATGTGGTTAAAAATATATACTCTTCCATTTAAGGTAACAAAAAATTACAAATTGATATGGTTTCAAGTCAGAATTATTCATCATATATTAGTTACTAATACCTTCCTTCATAAGATAGGAATAAATCCTAGTCCTATGTGTACTTTATGTAATACTAAAAGGGAGACAATTATACATTGCCTATGGGAATGCAATGAGGTGCAAACTCTGCTTCAAAATTTTGAAACGTTATTAGATTTATTGTTTATTCCCTTTGCATATAATAAAGATTCATTTCTTTTTGGAATAGTTTTACAAAATTTTGATAATTATGAAACATTACATTTATAAAACCATGTCTTAGCAACTCTTTAAATACCAATGCTCTTATTAATGTAATTAAGGATAATTTTTTAGTTCATATATAGTTAATATATGTTTTTTAGTCAAAATGACCGTGTTAAAAGGCAATTTGAAATAGGCTGGAGGAAATGGAAACCTTTATTGGACCTTTGAGTATATACCTTTACCCTAGTCTTTCACTTAGTCTTTTACTACTGCTAACTTACTTTAATTTTCTTTTTAATCTTTTGTTTGGGTTTATATAGCTGATCAGCACAAAGATTCTTCAGAACATTTTTTTTTTATCTATTTAGTATAAATATATTTAAACTGTAATATACATGTATGTGTAACGGTACCTCCTCCTCCCTCTTCTTTCTTCTTCCTTCTTATCTTTCTTCTTTAGTATGTCTGCTTGTCTGTCTGTCTGTCTGTCTATAAGTATGTGAGTGTGTGTGTGTGTGTGTGTGTGCGAGAGAGAGAGTGAGAGCATGCATATATGTGCGTAATGGTTGTATATATGTTATGGTGCTATATATGTTCTGTTATGCTAAGTATTTGTGTGTCATGCAATGCCACTGCCATGATGCTTATGCATATGTATGTACACATGTTTTGTATTATGTATGCATCATGCAGGAGTGTATGTATACATGTATGAGGGTACATATGTGCATATGTATGTGTGTATGCTTGTGTACACATGTGATGTTAGAGTTTGTTTGTATGCATGTACCTATGCATGCATGCACGTATGTATGTATGTATGTATGTCTGCATGCATGTATGTGTATTGTGTCATGTTAGTACACATACATGCATATTATGCAGATTATATTAACACCATGGCATGCTATGTAATGTTTTATATATGATGTATCATAACGTACAACTTGGTGTTTTAAGTATTGTGAATGAGTGTGTATGCAAGTGTTTGTGTGTTCGGTGTCCATTTATATATACTGTGTAAAATGTTTGAAAATAAAAAATTTAAAAAAAAAAGAATTCAAAATCTACGATATAAAATTCTCCATAGAATTCTAACTACAAATACTTTTTTACACCAAATTAATGTAATTGATGATGATTATGTACCTTCTGTAAGAACTCTTCAGAGACTTTTGAACACTTACTGTTTTATTGTGGCAAAGTAGACAAAATATGGAAAGAATTCAAAAATTGGTTAAATAATATAAGCCAAAACAACTTTCATATAGGTGAAGATTTGGGAATAAGAGATATACTATTTATTTGTGAAATCGGACCACCTGTTATTAATCATTTGATACTAATAATCAAATACCATATTTATAACTGTCGCTTCAGGAAGATCCAACCAAATTTTGAGAGCTGTAAGAAACAGTTTTGTAAAATAAAACAAATTGAAAAAATAGTGGCTACTGAAAATAACACTGTTAATGAATTTACCCAAAAATGGTTCCCCTTAACTATTTAACTACTTTATTAATTTTTTTTAAAATGAAAAATATCAGAAAAACAAACATTTGTTTTTTTTTTATATTATGGGCAACTAGATATTTTTCTTGTGCTAAAAAAAGGTGTTGTTTATGTTTGTGTTATTTTGTTGTTGTTTTGTTGTCTCCTATACATGTGGCATATGTGGAACTATCTATGTACCAATTATGGTTACAACAAAATTAGCTCTTCAAGAAGGTCAATATCTCATACTACCCTAGCCAATAAATTGCAAAAAATATATTTAAGAAAATGTGCTTATGACATATATGAACCTTCTTATGTATGAAATCTTATAAGGATTAATTCATTGGCTTTTATTAAAGTTACACATATACAATGCATGTATGTATACCCATGGTATGTGTGAATATATGTATATGAGTTAATTTAATTTCCCTATATTGCATATGCAGAATTGTTTTACTTCTTAATTTTTATCAACCAGTTTTAACTGACCCTTGTGGTAACACAATGGACTTTTATGGGTCATGGTGCTGCTGAAGATAAAAATAATTTGTTACTGCTATTGTGAAAAATTTATACATGTATGTGTTAAGTCTGTATTAGGGCCCAAAAGTGCGCGAACAACTATATATGTAAAAATACATGTAATATATGTGTACTGGTATAGGAAAATGAGTAATGGAACATATATGTATTTTTGAGGTATTTTTGAGGTTCCCCATTGATGATTGATACTGTACCTAGCGTCTTTTGTACACATACATGTAAGCAATTTATGTCTAAAGTTTCAGAAAATTAACAAGGTACGTGTATTTATAATAACATGACATAATCTTCAATCAGATGAATGCGACCATTATTGCATAGACACAGATTTAACTAGTTGTATTACGTACATGTCGTACGGCTCCTCTTGTCTGTTAAACGTTTTGAATATCGACTAAAGGAGACTCAAAACGATGCATAATTATGTTATAACATTATACTCTGTAACATCCACATGTTTAACTGTCTCAGGGGCCGCGGTGGCCGAGTGGTTAAGATGTCCCGACATATTACCACAAGCCCTCCACCTCTGGGATGCGGGTTCGAATCCCATGTGGGGCAGTTGCCAGGTACTGACCGCTGAACGGTGGTTTTTCTCCGGGTACTCCGGCTTTCCTCCACCAACAAACCTGGCACGTCCTTACATGACCCTGGCTGTTAATAGGACGTAAAACTAAACAAACAAGTTTAACTGTCTCAAAAGAAGTAGAGATTCTCTGTGCTACTTTCGGTTTGTGAATACATTCGAACTCCTCGGACTGTTTGAATGATTAGTTCCGGAGGCAAAATACGAAACGAAAGGGTAAAGGTCAAAACAAGGGTGATCATAAGCCAAATTGTTGAAACTGCCGCTACACGGCTATTTATAGTGAAAAACGTTGCCCGTGACAACGAGCTCGCGCTACTAAACTTAGTATCCCGCCTCCCGCACTAGAGAGTTCCGATTTCTCGCGGAAGATGACAACAGTCAGACGAGTCACAGAATCACGTAAAAGTTGTGTTTACAATGAAAATACCCATGGAAATATTGGATTAATTACTTACTTAAGACTTAAGGTATATATACTGTTTGCGAATTTGACTGAATATACTTGAAACTCTTATAATCGTACCTGAGTCGAGGCGGATCCATCCGGTGCCCCACTCGGACATGCTAAACAGCAATCGACACAAAAACCCGAATAGTTTTCTAACTTCTACGTTATATTGATATATATTTTGATAAATATGAGAGAACAATATTCGTTACACCATCACAAAGTGAAAGTACAGCTGATATTTGTAAATTAGACCAGAGATTTAAATACTATTTAAATCTCTGATTAGACTTAGATGGTGGTGTACATGTACAAGATGTAGGTTTAGACTGTGGTGTTAAGTTACAGAACTCAGATGTGCTCGCGAACTTGGACAAGAAACTATGTCATCTATCAGAAAAGGAACGCAATGACCTGAAAGATTTGATACTTGAGTATAAACATTTGTTTCCGGATACACCAGGCAAAACAGATGCTATCTAACATGACGTGGATGTAGGCGATGCGCCACCTGTCAAGCAACATCCTTACCGTGTCAATCCTTTGAAAGAAGAACATTTAAAGAAAGAAATTCAATACATGTTGGACAATGATATTATTGAACCAAGCAAAAGTGAATGGAGCTCTCCATGTGTTCTGGTGCCAAAGCCAGACAAGACATACCGGTTCTGTACCGACTTCAGAAAAGTAAACTCTGTCAGTAAAACAGATTCAGGATATTGGCAGGTGCCATTAACAGAAAGAGCTAAAGAAGTGTCGGCATTTGTAACCTCACAAGGTTTGTACCAGTACAAAGTTATGCCGTTTGGTATGAAGAATGCCCCGGCAACATTTCAACGTCTTCTTAACAGCGTGATATCAGACCTTGAAGGCTGCGATGGATACATTGATGACGTCATCAATTACCACGACACGTAGGAAGACCATCTACGCGGGATTCGTGAATTCTTCGAAAGACTCACTACCATGAAATTGACTGTTAACTTATTGAAATGTGAATTTTGTCATGCAACTGTTGAATTTTTAGGCCATGTTGTAGGACAGGGGCAGGTTAAACCTGTTCAGGCCAAAGTAGAATCAATTATAGATTTTCCAACTCCTGGAGGCAAGAGAGAGCTGATGAGATTTCTTGGTATGGCTGGATACTACAGAAAATTTTGTCAAAATTTCTGTTATAGCAGCTCCACTTACTGCTTTGTTAAAGAAAAATGTCAAATTGTTGGTCAGACGAATGTAAGTCTGCTTTTGAGAAATTGAAAGCCATACTATCAAACTCACCAGTTCTGACTGCTCCAGATTTTAATAAACAGTTTAAACTGTTTGTTGACGCCAGCGATGTAGGTGTTGGTGCTGTTTTGATGCAAGAAGGTTCTGAACAAATTGACCATTCAATTTGTTATTTCTCGAAAAAGTTTGACAAACACCAGAGAAATTATTCCACCATTGAGAAAGAATGTTTAGCGTTGATTTTGGCCTGGAACCCATTTGATGTATATCTCTGCACTACAGTTGTGCCTGTGTTGTTCTTCATCGACCACAACCCTTTGACTTTCATTGGGAAAATGAAAAACAAAAATCAAAGAATTCTCAGGTGGAGTTTGACTTTGCAAGAGTACAATCTTGACATCAAACATATCAAAGAGAAATATTCTGGCTGATGCTTTATCAAGGATTTAAATATGACTTGATATGTCAAGAAAGTTTCTTTTCCTTAAGGAGGGGTGTGTTATGTATGACACTAAATACATGTAGTTATGAGATAAGGGAGATAACTCCTATAGCTTTATTATCAATACATCCTATAAAGGTCATATCATTAATCTAGGTTATAGAACTTTCTAGAATATTATCCTGTATAAACAAATATGTTTGTAAACATGTTGATTATAAGTAGAGATCTAGAATGATCTATTTCCAGAAAGTTATGTGTGTGTTTATTTGTTTACTGTTTTTAGTTAGATATTTCTAGAAGTAGAAGGTTCTCCAATATTCTTGAATTAGGGTTTAGCTATATATACTCCAACTGTCCAAAGCTAATCAGAACTGTAATGAGACCTGTAATGAGACATATCAAGAATTGTACAGTGCCATATTAGATTCTATTGGGAGAGCTATTGTGACTTTATCTGTGGATTATTACAACACTTTGTGTGGATTTATTCATATTGCCTGAAACTTTACAAATCATCTGTGGACATATTCATTTTCCTCGTGGATTTGTGATTATTGTTAATTTGAAACCTGGAAGGATCAAGGATTATACCAGGACATTCGCATACAGATAAGTAACACTTTAAATCATCGTATTACTCTTGTACCACCACCAATTACTTTAGATATTGTAAACCATCTCTGTATAATATTGTATATATAATTAAATTGTGTTTTGAATTTAGCTGCTGGTTTCTCATTTCTGTTGTTCGTTCATGTAATAGAACATGCAGTAGAATCTGTCTAAAGCGACCACTCAAGGGAAATAGAAAAGTGGTCTCTTAATAGAGAGTGGTCTCTTAATAAAGTAGCTCAGGTAAAGGAGGTAGTTTGATGATGTAAAATATGAGTTGTCATTCATTGAATAAAGAATTATTCAGTGTATTATAAACATTTACAAAATATTACACAAAAAATATAGAGTTGGGTTTTTCAACATATTTTTTATTCAACAAATCTATATATAAAAAAAAAATCATTCAGTGATTTATTCAGATAATAATACCAATGTGGTTCTCATTCAGTGTTGCAACAGACAAAATATATTCGATGGGATTATTTGATGTATTGTGTATATATATTTTCTATGATTTTTTTATAATTATTGTTTATTAGTTTTAAATTTAATCATACTTTCTTAAAAGAATAATTTTTCATATCATGCTACACAATACATGTACACGCAAAATGTACTGATAGTAGATTTTTTTCAGCATTTTCAGCCCGAAAAAGTACCTGTGCATTTTACACTGGTGCGCAAATTATACAAGTTTTTAGGGTATTACTTTTTTTTTTTACTTTCTGAGAAAAAAGTGGTAGCAACAACTGTTTACAGACAGATGAAGGGTGATCGTGATATGAAATGGTCAACAGTTACCTTAGATGATAGCGGGCTACATATCCTGGAGTATCACATGAAATACCATTGAAGAGATCAACATATAGGGTATTGAGTAATCTAATGGAAATCATGATCAGGAAACTGTAAATGTACATGATTTAGCGGTAACGGTAGTTTAATTTAAGTGCTAATTCTTGTAAAGCTCTAAATTTTAGATACTTCTGTATTTCTGGTAATGAAATTGATCATTTACATCTGCGCTAAATAAATCATAATTTACAGTTTTTCCCATTTTGCTAAAACTTAACCACATTCAAATAAGTAAATTTACTGTATCTCCAAATAGACAATGAAGTGACTCAATAATATCCAATAACTTACTGGTATACATACCGTATAGCCAGATATTATTCACAGGTATGATTTTCGCCATTTCACGGAACATTGGTATGATCACGAAATTTTGATCAGCAAAGTGTTGAGAAATGGTTGAATCATACATACTCTTAAATCCAAACCGCAAAAAATAGGATTTTCTTGTTTTTAGATCAAATCGTGAAAATTTTGGGCTGCGAAAATAACCGGGTATATTAAACTCACAAATCTGATACACCCAAACGTGTCTGACTGAACAAAACACTAGAAACATTCAGGTCATAAAACAGAAGTATTAACAGAGTCTGTAGTCTGTTCAGTCGTGACATCATCATATGAACTACTGGACGCCACATCTTGACCAACATCTGTTTTCTGTTTTTTCTTTGCCCGAGTATCAGCTAAAACTTGCTCTATGGTTCGATGGTCTTTTTTATTTTCACTTGGCACTGAAAGGTACAGAAACATATTGAACGTGAGAAATTTCTCTGTAGTAACCAAATGACAGTAAAATTATGCATAATAAAAAAAATATTATTATACATTAAATACATTGTAACTATAAAAGTACAGAAGACTCAGTCTAAACTACATTACCTATTCAATCCAATAGGCGCCCAAATTGAAAACATGAAAAGGTGCTTTGCAAATGAAATCAAACAGAGAAACCTATAGTTTTCATAGTCAAAGTCTGTATTTAAGTCGGGGTAGCTGAAACTAAGGCTCAGAAAGGTGAGAGGCACTTACAGGGATGGGGGAGCCTATTGGATCGAATATGGTATTGACAAAACAACTGGAATTGTTCACAGTAACATTCCTGCCTCCCAGTGCTTCACTTACCCGTGTAATAATCCAAGTCAACCATGCATGGCTACTGACCACATGAAAGAGGTGATCAATTACAAAAGGTACACTGGACTGGACAAAGGCTGACCACAGGAAAGAGGTGATCAATTACAAAAGGTACACTGGACTTGACAAAGGCTGACCACAGGAAAGAGGTGGTCAATTACAAAAGGTATACTGGACTGGACAAAGGCTGACCACAGGAAAGAGGTGGTCAATAATTAAAGGAACACTTGACTTGATAAAGGCTGACCACAGGAAAGAGGTGATCAATTACAAAAGGTACACTGGACTTGACAAAGGCTGACCACATGAAAGAGGTGATCAATTACAGAAGGTTCACTGGACTGGATAAAGGCTGACAACAGGAAAGAGGTGGTCAATTACAGAAGGTTCACTGGACTGGACAACGGCTGACAACAGGAAAGAGGTGATCCATTACAAAAGGTACACAGGACTGGACAAAGGCTGACCACAGGAAAGAGGTGGTCAATTACAAAAGGTACACTGAACTTGACAAAGGCTAACCACAGGAAAAAGGTGACCACATGAAAGAGGTGATCAATTACAGAAGGTTCACTGGACTGGATAAAGGCTGACAACAGGAAAGAGGTGGTCAATTACAGAAGGTTAACTGGACTGGACAACGGCTGACCACAGGAAAAAGGTGGTCAATTACAAAAGGTACACTGACTTGACAAAGTCTGACCACATGGAAGAGGTGGTCAATTACAGAAGGTACACTGGACTTGACAAAGGCTGACCACAGGAATGAGGTTACCAATAACAAAAGGTACACTGGACTGGACGAAGGCTGACCACAGGAAAGAGGTGATCAATTACAAAAGGTACACTGGACTTGACAAAGGCTGACCACAGGAAAGAGGTGGTCAATTTCAAAAGGTATACTGGACTGGACAAAGGCTAACAACAGGAAAAAGGTGGTCAATTACAAAAGGTACACTGGACTGGACAAAGGCTGACCACATGAAAGAGGTGATCAATTACAGAAGGTTCACTGGACTGGATAAAGGCTGACAACAGGAAAGAGGTGGTCAATTACAGAAGGTTAACTGGACTGGACAACGGCTGACCACAGGAAAGAGTTGGTCAATTACAAAAGATACACTGGACTTGACAAAGGCTGACCACAGGAAAGAGTTGGTCAATTACAAAAGATACACTTGACTGGACAAAGGCTGACCACAGGAAAGAGTTGGTCAATTACAAAAGATACATTGGACTTGACAAAGGCTGACCACAGGAAAAAGGTGGTCAATTACAAAAGGTACACTGGACTGGACAAAGGCTGATCACAGGAAAGAGGTGATCAATTACAAAAGGTACCTTGGACTTGACAAAGACTGACCACAGGAAAGATGTGATCAATTACAAAAGGTACACTGGACTTGACAAAGGCTGACCACAGGAAAGAGGTGGTCAATTACAAAAGGTGTACTGGACTGGACAAAGGCTGACCACAGGAAAGAGTTGGTCAATTACAAAAGGTACACTGGACTTGACAAAGGCTGACCAAAGGAATGAGGTGACCAATAACAAAAGGTATACTGAACTGGGCAAAGGCTGACCACAGGAAAAAGTTGGTCAATTACAAAAGGTACATTGGACTTGACAAAGGCTGACCACAAGAAAGAGGTGATCAATTACAAAAGATACACTGGACTTGACAAAGGCTGACCACAGGAAAAAGGTGGTCAATTACAAAAGGTACAATGGACTTGACAAAGGCTGACCACAGGAATGAGGTGGTCAATTACAAAAGGTACACTGGACTTGACGAAGGCTGACCACAGGAAAGAGGTGGTCAATTACAAAAGGTATACTGGACTGGACAAACGCTGACCACAGGAAAGTGGTGATCAATCACAAAAGATACACTGGACTTGACAAAGGCTGACCACAGGAAAGAGGTGGTCAATTACAAAAGGTATACTGGACTGGACAAAGGCTGACCACAGGAAAGAGTTAGTCAATTACAAAAGGTACACTGGACTTGATAAAGGCTGACCACAGGAAAGAGGTGGTCAATTACAAAAGGTACACTATATAGATTGGACAAATTCTGACCACATAAAACAGGTGGCTAATTACTTAAAATAGCCATTGAAGCTTACCAAATCCATATGCCTTATTGGCTGTAGTAGTTCTAGCCGCCTTCTTGGCAGCCTCATCACCTATAAGATGTTTGTACTTGTCCTGATAGTTTGAAGAGGGCATCATTTTTGGATGTTTTATTCTTGCTTCTGCTTCCTCCGACAGTCTATTCATTTCCTATAAAGAGGACAGTATGCATGAGAGTAATTTACATCAATCATGTATCCAGCCCAATATCTCATCATAAACTGGAATTTGTAAATGGGTTTATGCAAATACATACATGTATTAACTTGTGCAGTCCGAAAATGATTATTACAAAGGGCAATAACTCCGTCACTTACAATCAAATCAATATGCATGCCAATATTCAAACTGGCCAAAAATTTTTCATTTTTTAGTCTGCAATCAAAATTTCATGAAGTTCAGTGAATATTGACTCAAGTAAAAATGTTCACAAGTTCCAATAATAAATATTATTGCAATTGGAAATAACTCCATCAGTTACAATGGAATAAGAACATTTTTCATACTTGTTTTCTAATGTTAGTCAGAGTCTGCGTACAATGTTTCGCTAATTTTGGTGAATATTTACCCAAGTTCTTGTGTTCAAAAGGTCCAATAATAATTATTATTGCAAAGGACAATAACTGTTATTTAAATCGAATCAAGCCCATTTTCCAAATTATTCAAGATCTTTCAAATGTTAGTCTAAATACAAAGTTTCATTAAGTTTGGTGCATATCTATTTAAGTTTATTGTGTTCACAAGGAAATGTTAACAGCCAACGCACGACAGACAAAAGATTAGAAAAATAGGTCACCATGACCTATGGTCAGGTCACCTAAAAATTTGGAATACTTAGAAAACGCATAGTCAATATTACATATGGTCAAAATCTGCACTTAGTAATAAGTTTGTTAGGCTATTTCTCTGGCTTTGTAAGAAAAACAATATTTTATTTTGTGACCGTTTTGTGGCTGTAATTTTTGTTTGGCCATTTCACTGGCTTTGTAAGAAATACATTATCTCATTTTGTCACTTTTTTTGTGGCAGTATTTTGTACCTTTTGTTTGGCTAATTCTTTGGCTTTGTCAGGGTCCCAGACCTCTCCTTTCCTATAGGCAGCAAGCTCTTCATCTGATGGGGCAAATTCCTGTAAACAAGTCATAATCCTTATCATTTCCTGGAACAAGTCTCGATTAGTGCAAATTCCTGTACAAGAAGTCACAATCTGTGTAAATTCCTGTACAAGAAGTCACAATCTGGGTAAATTCCTGTACAAGAAGTCGCAATCTGGGTAAATTCCTGTACAAGAAGTCACAAGCTGGGTAAATTCCTGTACAAGAAGTCACAAGCTGGGTAAATTCCAGTCCAAGTAGTCACAAGCTGGGTAAATTCCTGTACAAAAATTATGATTGGGATCAAATTTAGGGGTGTAACAATAAATAGGACTATCAATATATTGCAATTGATCCGATTACCTTTTGAAACCGAAAACGGCTGTGATGTACGGAACAGCTTTCTCTATATTATAAGTACATGTATGGTCTCTATTTGACCCAATAAGCACCCCTATACCCATAAGTGCCCCTCCCCCTAATTTAAGCCTTGATTTCAGTTCAGTATGTATTGAAAACAAGAGATCCCAGAGGGATCTTGGCGCCCACCAAAGAATGATCTATGTCTGACAAACGAAAGAGGGATCTTTTCTCTGCTTTTCAAACTTTCACTACTTATTACTACATATGGAGAAAGATCCTTTGAGTACTTTCTGAGATACATAACAGTAACAAACTTCAATTATCAAAATCCATGATGGCTACCTGTCGGCCATCTTTTTGACGATCAGCCCGAAAATGCAATATACACAACTAAGGTCCTAGTGGAACTTACATATAAAATTTGAGACATACCACTTCAGTACTTTCTGAGAAATAGTGGTAACAAGCTTCAACTATCCAAATTCAAGATGGCAGCCTGTCGGCCATCTTGTTCATCGATCGGTACCAAAATGCAATATGCATGATCAGGGACCTACGGGAACCTGCACATAAAAGACAACTCCCATCAGTACTTTTTGAGAAATAGCGGTAACAAACTTCAATTGTCAAAATCCAAGATGGCGGCGTGTCAGCCATATTGTAACAATGTTGAGCAATCAGTCCCAAAATGCAATATGCACAACTAGGGCCTTAGGGGAACCTACATGTGAAATTTGAGAAGAATCCCTTCAAGACCTTCTGAGAAATAGCGGTAACAATTTTTAATTATCTAAATCCAAGATGGTGGCCTGCCGGCCATCTTGTTGACCGATCGGTCTGAAAATACGATATGCACAACAAGACCCCTAGGGGAACCTGCACATGCAATTTGACACAGATCTCCTCAGTACTTTTTGAGAAATTGCGGTAACAAACTTTAATTGTCAAAATCCAATATGGCGTCCTGTCGGCCATCTTGTTCACCGATCGGTAACAAAAAATCAATATGCATAACTAGAGCCCTAGGGGAACCTACATGTGAAATTTGAGAAGAATCCCTTCAACACTTTCTGAGAAATAGTGGTAACAAACTTTAATTATCAAAATCCAAGATGGCGGCCTGTCGGCCATCTTGTTGACTGATTGGTCCCAAAATGCAATATGCAAAACTAGACCCCTAGGGGAACCTGATTATGCAATTTGACACAGATTCCTTTAGTACATTTTGAGAAATAGCGGTAACAAACTTCAATTGTCAAAATCCAAGATGGCGGCCTGTCGGCCATCTTGTTGACCGATTGGTCCCAAAATTCAATATGCAAAACCAGAGCTCTAGGGGAACCTACATGTGAAATTTGAGAAAGATCCCTTCAGTACTTTCTGAGAAATAGCAGTAACAAACTTTAACTATCAAAATCAAAGATGGCGGCCTGTCGGCCATCTTGTTGACTGATTGGTCCCAAAATACAATATGCACAGGTAGACCCCTAGGGGAACCTACATGTGAAATTTAAAAAAGATCCCTTCAGTACTTTCTGAGAAATAGCGGTAACAAGAACGGACGGACGGAAGGACGGACGACGGACCACGGACAAAAAGCGATTTGAATAGCCCACCATCATCAGATGGTGGGCTAAAAAAACCAGAGGCCCATGGGCCTTAACGGTCATCTGACTATTGGCACAATATAACATAGTCATTTAAATATTTTTGCCATTTTGACCCCTGTGATCTTGAATGAAGATCAAGGTCATTTTTTTTTTAAAAACAAATATGGTAGCCCTTCATCCCAGCATGTCACAGGCCCAATATCAGGTCTCTAAGCCTCTTAGTTATTCACAAAAAAAGTAATTTCAAGATTTTAGCCTATTTGACCCCTGTAACCTTGTATGAAGGTCAAGGTCATTCATTTGAACAAACTTGGTAGCTCTTCATCCCAGCAGGTCCTTGAATGAAGGTCAAGGTCATTCATTTGAGCTAACTTGGTAGCCCTTCATCCCAGCATGCTGCAAGCCCAATATGAGTATCCTGAGCCTTTTGGTTCTTGAAAAGAAGTCGTTTAAAGACTTCAACCTATTTGACCCCTGTGACCTTGAATGAAGGTAAAGGTCATTGATTTGAACAAGCTTCGTATCCTTTTATCCCAGCATGCTGCAGGCCCAATATGAGTATCCTGGACCTTTTGGTTCTTGAGAAGAAGTCATTTAAAGATTTTAGCCTATTTTACCCCTGTGACCTTGAATGAAGGTCAAAGTCATTCATTTGAACAACTTGGCCCTTCATCCCAGCATGTTGTTGGCCCAATATTAGAACCCTGAGCCTTTCGGTTCTTTAAAAGATGTTTGAAGGATTTTAGCCTATTTGACCGTTGTGACCTTGAATGAAGGTCAAGGCTATCATTTGAACACACTTGGTAGCCCCTTCATCCCAGCATGCTACATGCCCAATATCAGTACCCTGGGCCTTCTGGTTCTTGAGAAGAAGTTGTTTAAAGATTTCAGCCTATTTGACCCCTGTGACCTTGAATGAAGGTCAAGGTCATTCGTTTGAACAAACTTGATATCCCTTCATTCCAGCATTTCAGGGGCCCAATATCAGGTCTCTTGGCCTCTTAGTTATTCACAAGTCGTGTAAAATGTTTGCCTATTTGACCCCTGTGACTTTAAATGAAGGTAAATGTCATTCATTTGAACAAACTTGGTAGCCCTTCATCCCTGCAGGTCACATGCCTAATATCAGTACCCTGAGCCTTTCGGTTCTTGAAAAGAAGTCATTTAAAGGATTTTAGCCTATTTGACCCCTGTGACTTTAAATGAAGGTCAAGGTCATTTATTTGAACAAACTTGGTAGATCTTCCTCCCAACATGTTACAGGCTCAAGATCAATACCCTGGGCCTTCTGGTTCTTGAGAAGAAGAGGTTTGAAGATTTTAGCCTCTTTAACCCCTGTGACATTTAATGAATGTCAAGGTCATTGATTTGAACAAACTTGATAGCCCTTCATTCCAGCATATCAGGGGCCCAATATCAGGTCTTTAGGCCTCTTAGTTACTTACAAGAAGTCGTGTAAAATTTTTAGCCTATTTGACCCCTGTGACCTTAAATGAAGGTCATGGTTATTCATTTGAACAAACTTGGTAGCTCTTCATCCCAGCAGGTCACATGCCTAATATCAGTAGTCATTTAAAGGATTTTAGCCTATTTGACCCCTGTGACCTTGAATGAAGGTCAAGGTCATTCATTTGAACAAACTCAGTAGCCCTTCATCCCAGCATACTACAGGCTCAAAATCAATACCTGAGCCTTCTGGTTCTTGAGAAGAAGAGGTTTGAATATTTTTGCCTTTTTGATCCCTGTGACCTTGAATGAAGGTCAAGGTCATTGATTTGAACAAACTTGATAGCCCTTCATTCCAGCATGTCAGGGGCACAATATCAGGTCTCTATGCCTCTTAGTTATTCACAAGAAGTCATGTTAAAATTTTAGCCTATTTGACCCCTGTGACCTTAAATGAAGGTCAAGGTCATTCATTTGAACAAACTTGGTAGCTCTTCATCCCAGCAGGTCACATGCCCAATATCAGTACCCTGAGCCTTTTGGTTCTTGAAAAGAAGTCATTTAAAGGATTTTAGCCTATTTGACCCCATTGACCTTAAATGAAGATCAAGGTCATTCATTTGAACAAACTTGGTAGCCCTTCCTCCCAGCATGCTATAAGCCCAATATCAGTACCCTGGGCCTTCTGGTTATTGAGGAAATGTCGTTTAAAGATTTTAGCATTTTTGACCCCTGTGACCTTGAATGAAGATCAAGGTCATTGATTTGAACAAACTTGGTAGCCCTTCATCCAAGCATGCTGTTTGAATGAAAAGTTTACTCACGGCACACCGGGGACGCCGCACGGCTGATGGCGCATGGCGGACGACGCACGACGACGGACGGTGCATGATGACAATAGGTCATCCTGACCCTTTTTAAAGGAAAAACGAATAATATTATTTGGTTCCATCAAACCTGTGAATTCAGAAGAAGAATTTTGAAATTTTAACCATTTTGACCAATTTTGGCCCCGCCCCTCTGGTCACTGGGGTCAGCCAGGACCAATATGGATATGGTGTTATGGTGTTTTTTGGCCCCATACCCTCAGGCCCCTGGGTTTCAATCGGTGAAATTTTTTCAATAGGATTCAATGGCTATCTCATACTGATAATTCTGACAACATTTGACTTATTTCCTATTACAAATGACCAAATAATGCTCAAAAATGTCTTTTCCCTATATAAACTATAGTAAACTTGACCCCCTTCCAAGGGGGGAACGTGAGACCCAAGGGTCATATAATTCACAATTTATGTAAACGATCTCAAGACCTTTCAATCTATGAAGAGTATTTGATTCTACCATTACTGGAATTTCAGAAGAAGATTTTTGAAGTTTTGGGCTAATTGACCCTTTTTAGCTAGACCCCTCAGGCCCCTGGGGTTCAGTCGTTGAATTTTTTTTAATAGGATTCTATGGCCATCTCATACTGATAATTATGACAACATTTGCCTTATTTCCTATTACAAATGACCAAATCATGCTCAAAAATGTCTTTTCCCTATATAAACTATAGTAAACTTGACCCCCTCCCCAGGGGGGAACGTGAGACCCAAGGGTCATATTTCTTTTAACCTGGGCCTTTCGGTTATTGAGAAGAAGTTGTTTGAATGAAAAGTTTACTTATGGCGCACCGGGGACGCCGCACAGCTGATGGCGCATGGCGGACAGCGCACAGCGGACGGCGCACGGCGGACGGCTCACGACGACGGACGGTGCATGATGACAATAGGTCATCCTGACCCTTCGGATCAGATGACCTAAAAAAGGAAAAACGAAAAATATTATTTGGTTCCATCAAACCTGTGAATTCAGAAGAATTTTGAAATTTTAACCATTTTGACCAATTTTGGCCCCGCCCCTCTGGTCCCTGGAGTCAGCCAGGACCAATATGGATATGGTGTTAAAATGATATTTCAGGCTAATAATTCTAACCCAGTTTGAATAATTTCCTATGAAAAAAAAAGCAAATAATGTTCATAAATGTGTTTTTTTCTATATAAATTAAAGTAAACTTGACCCCCCTCCACAGGAGGAAACATGAGACCCAAGGGTCATATAATTCACAATTTTTGTAAAGGACCTCAAGACCTTTCCATCTATGAAGAGTATTTCATTGTACCAGTTCCAGAATTTCAGAAGAAGATTTTTGAAGTTTTAGCCTATTTGACTCCCTTTTGGCCCCGCCCCTAAGGCCCCTGGGGGTCAGTCATGGAATATTTGTATATATGATTCAATGGCCATTTCATAAGGATAATTCTGACAACATTTGACCAAATAATGCTCAAAAATGTCTTTTTACTATATAAACTATAGTAAACTTGACCCCCTCCCCAAGGGGGAACGCGAGACCCAAGGGTCATATAATTCACAATTTTTGTAAAGGACCTCAAGACCTTTCAATCTATGAAGAGTATTTGATTCTACCATTTCTGGAATTTCAGAAGAAGATTTTTTAAATTTTAGGCTATTTGACCTTTTTTGGCCCCATACCCTCAGGCCCCTGGGTTTCAATCGTTGAAATTTTTTCAATAGGATTCAATGGCTATCTCATACTGATAATTCTGACAACATGTGACTTATTTCCTACTACAAACGACCAAATAATGCTCAAAAATGTCTTTTCCCTATATAAACTATAGTAAACTTGACCCCCTCCCCAAGGGGGAACGTGAGACCCAAGGGTCATATAATTCACAATTATTGTAAAGGACCTCAAGACCTTTCAATCTATGAAGAGTATTTGATTCTACCATTTCTGGAATTTCAGAAGAAGATTTTTAGCTCACCTGGCCCGAAGGGCCGGTGAGCTTATGTCATGGCGCGGCGTCCGTCGTCCGTCGTCCGTCCGTCGTCCGTCGTCCGTCGTCGTCCGTCGTCCGTCCGTCAACATTTCCTTTAAATCGCTACTAGTCATAGAGTTCTGCATGGATTGTAACCAAATTTGGCCACAAACATCCTTTGGGGAAGGGGAACAGAACTTGTATAAATTTTGGCTCTGACCCCCCGGGGGCAGGAGGGGCGGAGCCCAATAGGGAAAATAAAGGTAAATCCTATAAAACGCTAGTTGTCCTAGAGTTCTGCATGGATTGTAATCAAATTTGGCCAGAAACATCGTTGGCGGAAGGGGAACAGAACTTGTATAAATTTTGGCTCTGACCCCACGGGGGCAGGAGGGGTGGGGCCCAATAGGGGAAATAGAGGTAAATCTTATTAATCGCTACTTGTCCTAGAGTTCTGCATGGATTGTAACCAAATTTGGCCAGAAACATCCTTGGTGGAAGGGGAACAGAACTTGTATAAATTTTGGCTCTGACCCCCTGGGGGCAGGAGGGGTGGGGCCCAATAGGGGAAATAGAGGTAAATCCTATTAGTCGCTACTTGTCCTATAGTTCTGCATGGATTGTAACCAAATTTGGCCAGAAACATCCTTGGTGGAAGGGGAACAGAACTTGTATAAATTTTGGCTCTGACCCCCTGGGGGCAGGAGGGGCGGGGCCCAATAGGGGAAATAGAGGTAAATCCTATAAATCGCTACTTGTCCTAGAGTTCTGCATGGATTGTAACCAAATTTGGCCACAAACATCCTTGGCGGAAGGGGAACAGAACTTGTATAAATTTTGGCTCTGACCCCCTGGGGGCAGGAGGGGCGGGGCCCAATAGGGGAAATAGAGGTAAATCCTATAAATCGCTACTTGTCCTAGAGTTCTGCATGGATTGTAATCAAATTTGGCCAGAAACATCCTAGGGGGAAGGGGAACAGAACTTGTATAAATTTTGGCTCTGACCCCACGGGGGCAGGAGGGGTGGGGCCCAATAGGGGAAATAGAGGTAAATCCTATTAGTCGCTACTTGTCCTATAGTTCTGCATGGATTGTAACCAAATTTGGCCAGAAACATCCTTGGTGGAAGGGGAACAGAACTTGTATAAATTTTGGCTCTGACCCCCTGGGGGGCAGGAGAGGCGGGGCCCAATAGGGGAAATAGAGGTAAATCCTATAAATCGTTACTTGTCCTAGAGTTCTGCATGGATTGTAACCAAATTTGGCCAGAAACATCCTTGGCGGAAGGGGAACAGAACTTGTATAAATTTTGGCTCTGACCCCACGGGGGCAGGAGGGGCGGGGCCCAATAGGGGAAATAGAGGTAAATCCTATAAATCGCTACTTGTCCTAGAGTTCTGCATGGATTGTAACCAAATTTGGCCCAGAAACATCCTTGGGGTTAACAGAATTTGTATAAATTTTGGCTTTGACCCCTTGGAGCAGAAAGAGTGGGGCCCAATAGGGGAATTAGAGGTAAATATTCAAATTCCTTCAGAAAAGAAACAATGAACCTGTATTCAGAACATTCCTAGGCATTACAAACCAGGTGAGCGATACAGGCCCTCTGGGCCTCTTGTTTAAATTTTAGGCTATTTGACCTTTTTTGGCCCCATACCCTCAGGCCCCTGGGTTTCAATCGTTGAAATTTTTTCAATAGGATTCAATGGCTATCTCATACTGATAATTCTGATAACATTTGACTTATTTCCTATTACAAATGACCAAATAATGCTCAAAAATGTCTTTTCCCTATATAAACTATAGTAAACTTGACCCCCTCCCCAGGGGGAATGTGAGACCCAAGAGTGATATAATTCACAATTTTTGTAAAGGACCTCAAGACCTTTCAATCTATGAAGAGTATTTGATTCTACCATTTCTGGAATTTCAGAAGAAGATTTTTGAAGTTTTAGGCTATTTGACCCTTTTTGGCTAGACCCCTCAGGCGCCTAGGGTTCAGTCGTTGAATTTTTTTCTTCAATAGGATTCAATGGCTATCTCATAATGATAATTCTGACAACATTTGCCTTATTTCCTATTACAAATGACCAAATAATGCTCAAAAAT
This sequence comes from Argopecten irradians, assembly GCF_041381155.1. Classification (NCBI taxonomy): domain Eukaryota; kingdom Metazoa; phylum Mollusca; class Bivalvia; order Pectinida; family Pectinidae; genus Argopecten; species Argopecten irradians. Next base: position 30,290,562 of record NC_091147.1, on the reverse strand, counting down.
GTCTTTTCCCTATATAAACTATAGTGAACTTGACCCCCTCCCCAGGGGGGAACGTGAGACCCAAGGGTCATATAATTCACAATTTTTGTAAAGGACCTCAAGACCTTTCAATCTATGAAGAGTATTTGATTCTACCATTTCTGGAATTTCAGAAGATTTTTTTAAATTTTAGCCTATTTGACCTTTTTTGGCCCCATACCCTCAGGCCCCTGGGGTTCAGTCGTTGAAATCTTTTTACTAGGATTCAATGGCCATCTCATACTGATAATGCTGACAACATTTGCCTTATTTCCTATTACAAATGACCAAATAATGCTCAAAAATGTCTTTTCCCTATATAAACTATAGTAAACTTGACCCCCTCCCCAGGGGGAACGTGAGACCCAAGGGTCATATATTTCACAATTTTTGTAAAGGACCTCAAGACCTTTCAATCTAGGAAGTGTATTTGATTCTACCATTTCTGGAATTTCAGAAGAAGATTTTTGAAATTTAAGGCTATTTGACCCTTTTTGGCTCCATACCCTCAGGCTCCTGGGGTTCAATCATTCACATTTTTTCAATAGGATTCAATGGCTATCTCATACTGATAATTCTGACAACATTTGACTTATTTCCTATTACAAATGACCAAATAATGCTCAAAAATGCCTTTTCCCTATATAAACTATAGTAAACTTGACCCCCTCCCCAGAGGGGAACGTGAGACCCAAGGGTAGTATAATTCACAATTTTTGTAAAGGACCTCAAGACCTTTCAATCTATAAAGAGTATTTGATTCTACCATTTCTGGAATTTCAGAAGAAGAAGATTTTTTGAAGTTTTAGGCTATTTGACCCTTTTTGGCCCCACCCCTCAGGCCCCTGGGGTTCAGTCGTTGAAATTTTTTAATAGGATTCAATGGTCATCTCATACTGATAATTCTGATAAAATTTGACTTATTTCCTATTACAAATGACCAAATAATGCTCAAAAATGTCTTTTCCCTATATAAACTATAGTAAACTTGACCCCCTCCCCAGGGGGGAACGCGAGACCCAAGGGTCATATATTTCACAATTTTTGTAAAGGACCTCAAGACCTTTCAATCTATGAAGAGTATTTGATTCTACCATTTCTGGAATTTCAGAAGAAGATTTTTGAAATTTAAGGCTATTTGACCCTTTTTGGATCCATACCCTCAGGCTCCTGGGGTTCAATCATTCACATTTTTTCAATAGGATTCAATGGCTATCTCATACTAATAATTCTGACAACATTTGACTTATTTCCTATTACAAATGACCAAATAATGCTCAAAAATGTCTTTTCCTTATATAAACTATAGTAAACTTGACCCCCCTCCCCAGGGGGGAACGTGAGACCCAAGGGTCATATAATTCACAATTTTTTGTAAAGGACCTCAAGACCTTTCAATCTATGAAGAGTATTTGATTCTACCATTTCAGGAATTTCAGAAGAAGATGTTTGAGGTTTTAGGCTATTTGAACTTTTTTGGCCCCACCCCTCAGGCCCCTGGGGTTCAGTCGTGGAATTTCTTTACTAGGATTCAATGGCCATCTCATACTGATAATGCTGACAACATTTGCCTTATTTCCTATTACAAATGACCAAATAATGCTCAACAATGTCTTTTCCCTATATAAACTATAGTAAACTTGACCCCCTCCCCAGGGGGGAACGTGAGACCCAAGGGTCATATAATTCACAATTTTTGTAAAGGACCTCAAGACCTTTCAATCTATGAAGAGTTTTTGATTCTACCATTTCTGGAATTTCAGAAGATTTTTTTAAATTTTAGGCTATTTGACCTTTTTTGGCTCCATACCCTCAGGCCCCTGCGGTTCAGTCGTTGATATCTTTTTCATAGGATTCAAATGCCATCTCATACTGATAAATCTGACAACAATTGACTTATTTCCTACTACAAATGACCAAATAATGCTCAAAAATGTCTTTTCCCTATATAAACTATAGTAAACTTGACCCCCTCCCCAGGGGGAACGCGAGACCCCAGGGACATATAATTCACAATTTTTGTAAAGGACCTCAAGACCTTTCAATCTTTGAAGAGTATTTGATTCTACCATTTCTGAAATTTCAAAAAAAAGATTTTTGAAGTTTTAGTCTATTTGACCCCTTTTGGCCCCACCCCTCTGTCCCCTGGGGGGCTGGGATCATATAATTCACAATTTTGGTTGACCTTTGGCTATGGAAGGTTTCTGCAAAATTTCAACTAATTTGGTTTTGTACTTTTTGAGAAGAGGTCGAAAAGGTAAATTGTTTATCGCCATACGACAAACGACGACGGACAAAAGGCGATTAGAATAGGTCACTTGAGATTTCGTCTCAGGTGACCTAAAAAGCTTATTAATCCTAGTGGTGCTATTCCCGCCATTTGGCGTTCTACTGGTCGAGTGCTAAACCCGCCATTTGGCGTTCCTCAGAAAAAATGGGAATCTTCATTTGCGATTGATATTTTTTGTGTGAAATAAAACAGATATTACAAGAGGCCCAGAGGGCCTTTATCGCTCACCTGGTTTGTGATGCCAAGTAATGTTCTGAATACAAGTTCATTGTTTCTTTTCTGAAGGAATTTGAATATTTACCTCTAATTCCCCTATTGGGCCCCACTCTTTCTGCTCCAGGGGGTCAAAGCCAAAATTTATACGAATTTTGTTAACCTCAAGGCCAAATTTGGTTACAATCAATGCAGAACTCTAGGACAGGTAGCGATTTATAGGAATTACCTCTACTTCCCCTATTGGGCCCGCCCCTCCTGCCCCCGAGGGGTCAGAGCCAAAATTTATTCAAGTTCTGTTCCCCCTTCCCCCAAGGATTTTTCTGGTCAAATTTGGTTACAATCCATCCAGAACTCCAAGACAAGTAGCGATTTATACGATTCACCTTTATTTCCCCTATTGGGCCTCGCCCCTCCTGCCCCCGGGGGGTCAGAGCCAAAATTTATATAAGTTCTGTTCCCCTTCCCCCAAGGATTTTTCTGGCCAAATTTGGTTACAATCCATCCATAACTCTAGGACAAGTAGCGATTTATAGGATTCACCTCTATTACCCCTATTAGGCCCCGCTCCTCCTGCCCCAGGGGGGTCAGGGTCACCATTTATGCAAAATCTGATCCCCTTCCCCTAAGGAAGTTTCTGGCCAAATTTAGTTGCAATCCATGCAGAACACTAGGCCAAGTAGCGATTTATAGGATTTACCTCTATTACCCCTATTGGGCCCCGCCCCTCCTGTCCCAGGGGGTCAGGGTCACCATTTATGCAAAATCTAATCCCCTTCCTCTAAGGAAGTTTCTGGGCAAATTTGGTTGCAATCCATGCAGAACTCTAGGAAAAGTAGCGATTTATAGGATTTACCTCTATTACCCCTATTGGGCCTCGCCCCTCCTGCCCCAGGGGGGAGGGGGTGTCAGGGTCACCATTTATGCAAAATCTGATCCCCTTCCCCCAAGGATTTTTCTGGTCAAATTTGGTTACAATCCATCCAGAACTCCAAGACAAGTAGCGATTTATACGATTCACCTTTATTTCCCCTATTGGGCCTCGCCCCTCCTGCCCCCGGGGGGTCAGAGCCAAAATTTATATAAGTTCTGTTCCCCTTCCCCCAAGGATTTTTCTGGCCAAATTTGGTTACAATCCATCCATAACTCTAGGACAAGTAGCGATTTATAGGATTCACCTCTATTACCCCTATTAGGCCCCGCCCCTCCTGCCCCAGGGGGGTCAGGGTCACCATTTATGCAAAATCTGATCCCCTTCCCCTAAGGAAGTTTCTGGCCAAATTTAGTTGCAATCCATGCAGAACACTAGGCCAAGTAGCGATTTATAGGATTTACCTCTATTACCCCTATTGGGCCCCGCCCCTCCTGTCCCAGGGGGTCAGGGTCACCATTTATGCAAAATCTAATCCCCTTCCTCTAAGGAAGTTTCTGGGCAAATTTGGTTGCAATCCATGCAGAACTCTAGGAAAAGTAGCGATTTATAGGATTTACCTCTATTACCCCTATTGGGCCTCGCCCCTCCTGCCCCAGGGGGGAGGGGGTGTCAGGGTCACCATTTATGCAAAATCTGATCCCCTTCCCCCAAGGATTTTTCTGGCCAAATTTGGTTGCAATCCATGCAGAATTCTAGGACAAGTAGCGATTTATAGGATTTACCTCTATTACCCCTATTGGGCCTCGCCCCTCCTGCCCCAGGGGGGTCAGGGTCACCATTTATGCAAAATCTGATCCCCTTCCCCTAAGGAAGTTTCTGACCATGCAGTACTTGACAATAAACGACAAGTAGCGATTTAAAGGAAATGTTGACGGACGGACGACGGACCAGGTGAGCTAAAAATGCAATTGATACAAGTTAAAACGTTAGCATTTCATTTCTTTGTATTGCAAAAACGAAAATCAATCTCCTAGTCGTTTGGCTGCAACAAACAAGAACTTACTGGAAAGCACAGATTCGGCAGGATATTAGATATTTTTAGTGTGACATTATATATAATTACGTCACCGGAAATGCCACTATTTTTATGCGCGGTAAAAAGCTCCGAAGCCCATGTTTATCTGACAGGTTTTCTGGCAAACTGACTGATTGGGTCATTTTTGGACAGATTTGTGTATTTTTCTTGACAAGTAAGTAATTATCAAATCTATTTGATTTGGATTGACTACTTTTTGTGATTTTAAACACATGACCTGTAAAATTTTCAGTCAATAAATCATTCTCGCTGCATATTAGGCAAGTTTGGCTAAGTTGATTTACCGTTCGAATAACTACAATTTACGATGCTGATTGACAAATTAAGTTTTTGAAACATTCTAATAAACATTGTTTTCTTTTTTGATAGCTCGTATATTTTTGTTTTACTGTAATAAGAACACGATGCGTATCACACCGGCCCTATCACACTTCTAGTCCATATTCGGTGATATCCCCTACTCGAAATACACTTCGTATCATGCGAAAAATCGGGCAAATATCCCCGGTCTAATAGATCGATTTTCGTCTGCTGAATAAAACCATGAATAAATTACTGACTTTAAAACTAATCGATGAATATAGTTTTTATTATTTACGTTATTCGCAAGACTTAAAATTTCAAGACAGATGGGGATTCCGACTTCGTCAAGATCACGTGATTGGGAAATATACAAGACAACACAGGGGCCGGCTTTTTGCAATATTACACAGTTTAAAGTAATTTTCTTTGAAAATAAATGACTGAATCATGCTTAAATATTTCCTTTCGTATTTGTCTTCATGTTCTACGAGATCAATCATCGTTTGCATGCACTTTCTAGATGTTTAATGTCGTGTAGACAGGTAGGCCTATCAGATCGTCAATGTACACAACATTTCACTCCAGGGACATAAAATTTAGAGACGCTGTGCTTAACATGGGTCTCGCATCCGGGACAAACTACCCAACCACGGTGACCTTTCAACACTACACAAACCATACTTCCTTAATTGATTACATTCTCCGAACTCCTGAGGCCCCGATGCTCAGAGTAACTGTCTGGAGAGACAATGCACTAAATTGTCAACGCACAGTCCAGTAGTAGGGAAAACATCCATCAACTGCTTTTAAAGATGAGGAGATGAACTCAACTGATCTTCTGAACACACTCACCATGGTTTTACAAACATGTGCAGACACAGTATGCCCAACGAAAAAGTTAAGATCAAAGAAAAAGCAACAGAGAGGATGGGATCAGAACCTGCAAAATCTATGCAACGCAAGTAAACTAGCGCATTGGATCTGGAAGCAGACAGGTAGGCTGCAGGTACCAAAAACCATCTGCTTATCGATTGCATTGAAGCTAAAAAGAAGTTAAGACGCTATCAGAGACAACTCAACGCAAAGGCTAGAAAAAAGTATATAGAGATACAATGGAAGCCCACCCATCAGATATGAAATTTTTCCACCTCCTTGTGAGGAAACAAAGAAGCAACAACAACTCAAGCAAACTGTCACACCTCATCATTGATGACAGATACTTACAGGACACTGATGAAATCTGTGCCGGATGGGCAAGATACTTTGAACATCTCAGTCAGCCTGAGGATAACAACCTATATGACAACCACTATCAGTCACAATTAGATGGTGATATCGAAGCTATCACTAATAACTGCAAAGTAGCCTCTATGAAATCGTATACAGAGGAAGAGATCAGCAAGGTAGTTAGATCATTTTGACCTCGGTAAGGCGGCTGACAAGGATGGTATAACAGCAGAACATCTAATATTTGCAGGAAGCGGCTTACTTGGTACCCTAGTCAAGCTATTCACCAAGAAACATGCAGAACAAAGAATCCCACAAGCGTTCAAATCAGGAATAATCACCCCGATATTCAAGAAGCAAGGGAAGCCACCTAACCATCCTAACTCGTATCGTAGAATCACCATCTCCAGTATTATAAGGAAGGTCTTCGAGAAACTGCATCTTGAACGAAATGTCTAAGTCATCAACACACATCTCAGCAAGATGCAGAAAGGGTTCACCAAAGGAACATCCCGTAACAACGCCGCTCTACTCCTAACAGAATGTATAGCCGAATGTACCTACGCTGACAACACACTTTATGCAGCCTTTCTTGATGCTTCAAAAGCTTTCGGTGTAGTCTGGCATAATTCCATGCTGAGACGGTTATATCAGAACGGCTTACATTCCACAGAATGGCTTCTGATGAAGGATTGGTACAACAACCCCAAGTCCTGTGTCAAATGGGAAGGATCCATCTCGGAACCATTTATGGAACGACAGGGTGTTCGACAGGGAGGATGCTGGTCACCGACAGCTTATAAATGTTCATAAACCCACTTCTGGCTCTGCTGGAAAGGAACGATCTGGGATGTAAAATAGGCTCCATACATGTAGGTACTCCTACTTGTGCAAATGATATTGTACTCCTGTCTGAAGAACCTTGTGAACTACAGGTTATGCTGCACCTACAGGGAAAATTGTAGCTAGTGAACGTTACAACCTTAGTGCCGACAAAAGTAAGATAATGATATTCAATCAGCCGTAGAAGCGCCAGGATGAACTAGTAAACTTTGAGCTGAACGACAAGCCACTAGAGGTAGTCTCCAACTACAAACATCTTGGTATCACACGTTCATCTGGCAGTAAAAACTCCACAAAAGGTATCACCGATGTAAGAATACAGCTAGCGAGAAAGACCACATACTCACTAATGGGTGCAGGGCTACATGGATACAGAGGAGTGAACCCCAAAGTCCTCATCAACCTGAGGAACACGTATGTTAGACCCAGGATGGTATAAGGACTGGAAGCAGTGGTCCTCACCAAGAAAGACATGACCACTTTTAGCCGCTTTCACAAACAAACACTGAAACACATCAAGGGACTTCCATCCTCCACAGCTGACTCAACAGTATACATACTATCAGGATAATTTCCTATTGAAGCATAAATCGATAAACAAACACTCATCATGTTCGACAGCATCATAAGAACAGACTAGCCTGAGGACCAAATTGCACGCAGACAGCTGAGTATTAAGGATGACACCTCAAGTAGCTGGTTTGTCCACATACAACATCTTACGTAGAAATATAGTCTACCATCGGCAATTTATCTACTAGACTTATCTCTGTCAAAGGGACAGTGGCAGAGGACCATCAAACCAGCAGTTAGCATCTATTGGAGACATCAAGTGGAAACTATGCGCGAAGGGAGGTCATCCCAGAAGTATCTACACCATCACACTATTCGCTCTGCTTCTGTCCATAACGTCTTTGGGTCAGCACCGGTGGACACCTTGGTCGTCAGGAAAGCAGTTATTCAAGCAAAGCTGCTAGCCGGAGCATACAGTCTTCAAGCAAACAGGGCTAAGTACATCTACAATATTACACCAGTATGTCTTCTGTGCCTAACGAACACTTTGTTCTACAATGTCCAAACCTGGAACCGATCCGGTTCCCGTTCATCATCTCCATCCAGCAAATTGTCCGTGACAACACCGACAATGTTATTAGTTACACATTTACATGTGCTATGGACAATTCTTGATGTGACAAATCCCAACCTGCCATTGGCCATTCAGGACAAGGAAACCGCATCAAAGATTGAATGCTTGTCTCGCAACATGTGCTACGCGCTGCATCTGAGACGATATGTGTTGTTGGACATCAACACCTCAACATAAATCCAGTAATAGGAAGTGAATTAATGTGTTAAGTTACCAAGAGACAATTGTATATCAAATAACCTCCAACCAGTCACAACGAGTATTACTGTAGATACTACTGCATTTATAAAACACTTATCTAATAGTTAAATTATATTAACAGTACACTGTATATATCCCAGCAACTGGAATAGGAAAACTTATTCTTTCATACTTACGGGTGTAATACTGGCTGGTCTAGGGCAATACACTCATGTCGCCTGAGGCTGTATTGCATGGCTACCCATGCAATAAAGCCTCGTGACGTCACGGCGTCAACAAAATCTCTATTTCCTCGGTATCTTTTAACATTTTTTTCCACAAATATGACTGGTTTTACTATAAAAGATGCAAACAACGGAATTTGTGTTGATATTATCACGAAATTTTTTATATATGGAAAATTGACTTCCAGTCGTGGATTTCTTCGAATTTATTTCAAAATGGCGGAATATTATAGCTGTCAAATTGTAATAAAACGTCGAGGTATGGAAGAAAAATACTCTTTCATAAGTGGATATGAAGGATAGGGATATTCTACCCTCGGGATCACAAAATGTTGCAAAACCCTCGGCAAGCCTCGGGTTTTCCTACATTTTATGACCCTCGGGTAGAATATCCCTATCCTTCATATCCACATATGAAAAGAGTCTTATATTATAGCATAGCATATTAACAGCCCAACTACCCCCAAGAGGGCACTAACAAACTAATAATAGTCGTCTCCCACATGCGCTGTAAATAATGCCTTTCTTTGTATAGTTAAATAACATTGATGTCCATATACCACAGCCCTGTGGCAGCTGGTTCTCCTAATAGAGGAGGGATCTACTACTAGTACTACTACTACATGGCGGACGACGGCGATCTCGCCGATCTCGATAATGTCCTGCCAGAATTCAGAGATATTTTTAAGAAGTCTTCGTTGATGATGCCAGTGACGAATTTGAAGGATTTCAAACTGATGATTGTGAATCAGAACCAGATAATCATGACGTTTTTTCGGAAGAAAGTTGACATCAAGGGTCCAACATTCCATCTACATGTACGTTCACTTTTACTGGAAATGCTGGAATTCAGGATGCATTGCATTAACAAAACCATGATCAAACTGACTTCTATGGTGGCTGATTTGTGCCATTTTCGCTTTTTCGCGTTGGAAAAAACGCGAAAAAGCGAAAATCCTATTTAATATTTTCGCTTTTTCGCACTTTTTCCAACGCGAAAAAGCGAAAAAGCGAAAAAATGCAAAGCGAAAAAGCGAAAAAGCCAAAAAAACGAAAAACGAAAAAGCGAAAAAGCGAAAATCCATTCCGTCGCTTTTTCGTGGTATTTTTTGGCTTTTTCGATTTTTTGTGTTAGAAAAAACGCGAAAAAGCGAAAAAGCAAACATCGGTTTTTCGCGTTTTCGCATTTTCCCAACGCGAAAAAGCGAAAAAAAAAAAAAAACGAAAAAAGCGAAAAAGCGAAAATCCATTCTGTCGCTTTTTCGTGGATTTTTTGCGGCTTTTTCGCTTTTTCGTGTTTGGAAAAACGCGAAAAAGCGAAAAAGCAAACATTGGATTTTCGCTTTTTCGTTTTTTCGACTTCCGTCGTTGTGATATGCGCAGCACATTATATCATAAAGGAGGACACCATTATAAGGTAGCAGACCACAGAAAGACAACCTGGCTCGGTCCATATTATTATTAAAGGGACTAAATCATTACATTTCCATAGATTTATTAGGGTTTTTTACTTCCTACAAACGTTCTTATACCTGAATTAGAAAGTTTTCAAAATTACAACATGTTATTTGAAATATTGGCAATGTTTATCAACGTTAAAATATCGCAAAACGCAACCCGAAACTGTATCCGTCGGGATTGGCTGTTTATAACGGAAATAGCCGCATGCATCTTTGACTGCGAAATCAGGATTACTGAAAATCTCATCCGGCTAATGGATATACATGTATATATGTAGTTTATCGGTTATAATAGCCTGATTCAGTGTGATAGCCGATACATTTACAGCGTATCTACATTGGCAAGTAAAACAGCATAGTTCTATGAAGCTTTAGAGCATTTGATGGAAATATGACAAGAAGTGAGAGGTATTTTCACTCGTTAATTATATTCTACATGTATACAGGTGTACATGTACATTATTAAGCAAACATATACATAGGCTTACAATGTATATGTAAGGTAAATGTTTGCTTTTAATAAGAAATGTTTTAGATATATACTGTAGTTAGGCTAAATTGAATTCAATGCATTTCCGTTAAAAAACATCACAGACACTAGTGACTGCCGTTCCAAACGCATCGATCGTTAGACACATACAATGTATACATTTTGTGAGACAATAAAGATGGCCTTTTCGCAAATCGATTGTTATAGTCAGGTGTTCGTTATACACAGGTAGTCATATGAATAGGTTTGATTGTATTATCAAACAAAGCATCGGCCATTTTTAGGTCGACGCTATATCCACACGGAATTCAATGTATTTCCGTTAAAAAACATCACAGACACTAGTGACTGCCGTTCCAAACGCATCGATCGTTAGACACATACAATGTATACATTTTGTGAGACAATAAAGATGGCCTTTTTTGCAAATCGATTGTTATAGTCAGGTGTTCGTTATACACAGGTAGTCATATAAATAGGTTTGATTGTATTATCAAACAAAGCATCAGCCATTTTTAGGTCGACGCTATATCCACACGAGGGTCTTTTCGGTAAATTTGATTAATCGTGACCATATTATCATTCATTTCTTACTAGATTATTTTTTTTTTAATCTCAATTAAATTTGAATTGTCAACTTCATGTGCGAATGTGCGTACATGTAAATGTGCACTATCTATATTGGCAGTTAGTCTACCCGACCACCGTGCTAATTAGGAGATGCATCCTTCCGACTGTTTCATATTTTATCTAAAATTTAAATATATAAATCGACATTATGTCCAAACTTTAGTGCGGACAAAGAGAAAACAAGACATGTGGAAAAGATCACTTAAAATATTTACTAAATAATGATCAGTGCGTATATAATGTACATTAGTAACATCGTCAGAACCTTAATATCTAGATTTTTGAAAAGATGATATCCTCTTATTAACTCATTCCCTGTGCTTTGGTTAAGGTACATCAACTTCATTGTGTCACTTAAAAAAATCTGACCGTACATTTCTATCACAATGGCAAAATCAGCAAATATATTGCACTGGTCAAAAGGATCAGGCACAAGTTATTCCAACTTTAACAGCCATCTCCTAACATTATAACACAATTAACATATTATACATGATAACTTAGATATCTTATACGGATTAAACAATTCAAATAATACTACTTTAAATAAATTTAATAATAATTGTGTAGTAAAAGCTTTTTTTATGTTTAAAGCTTATATGTATGTTTTTACAATTTACCTCAAAAGCCAATTTTTCATCACCTAAAGCAGCAAAGTAAGGTGTATTTCCAGAGGTTTGCTCATTAATTTCGCTAATTAACTTTGTAAGGGCAGCTAAGTACATGTAATTTGGACATTCTAAGAAATATAATAAGCATTTTCACAATGATTTCCACAGTTTGTACAACGAGAATTTTCAACTAAATTTGAACGGAAAAGATCGTCATTTAGATTACTACATTTGTGCCACAATCTGGTGTGAAAAATATTTAATTTTCTGTCACCATAGTTAAAATAAATTGGTCGATGAGAGACTATTTGCTGGGAAAGAGCAATCTTAAAAGGAGAAATGGGTACCTAATGACTTAATATCATTATCTAAATTATTCCAGTCTCTTAAAGTAGAAGGTAAGAAAGACTTGAGAGTGGAGGAGAGTCGATAGTTTGAATTACAAAAGTCGATATTGTTTCTTAGAGTATATTGATTATTTTCACCAACTGTGGGAGGTAATAGATTCGGAAGAAAATTAGGAGTATCATGAGTTTTCATCTTATGTAATAATTTAAGTTTTCTTCTTGCTCTCCTATCACTTGTACTTAATAATTCTAAACCTGATTCACTATAAAAAGATTTTTTTTTTTGCAAATGATGGCAAACTCGTTATTATTCTAGCTACTTCCATTAGACAAGCATATTCTAAAATGGGTAGTATAAATGACTTCTAAAGGTGTAAAAGGGTATCACGATTTAGCATATATTTAAGTTTACGCAATCCATTTGTTTTCTTCATAACAGATTTATAGCTTTCATTGAAATTGGCATTTGTGTCTATGGAATTGACTAAAAATTTAGAAAGTTATCATCAAAAATCAAATCTAAATCTGCATCAATGTCATTCAAGTTTAAAATGAAGAGCACTTCAGTCTTATTGGGATTAAAAGATACAAGCCATTTTTTTGCCCACCTATTTATCTTTTCTAGATCGCTGTAAAGTGCATATTCAATATCTCTGCATGATGATGATGATTTTGATAGAGCTGTATCGTCCGCTAAAAGAAGATTCAAGCTCATCAGCAATAACAAAAAGAAGTGGACCAAGTATTGAGCCTTGAGGGACTCCAGCCATAATGCGATTACTGAAAATGAATTATTAATAAATACTTTTTGTTGTCGATTACTAAGATAATTTTCTAACCATAATAAGAAATTTCCTGAAATACCATATGATTGTAATTTTATAAGTAGACTTTTGTGCCATATCCGGTCAAAAGCTTTTGAGATATCATAAAAAAAACATACAAGTGTATGTTTTTTTTTCTTCCAGATTTATACAAATATTATGAAAAAATTCTATCAATTGAAATACTGTTGAATGTCCTTGCATAGAACCGATTGGAACTGGAAAAATAACGAATTTTCAAGGAAATAATTATAAATATGCTTATAAACTACCCTTTCAAATACTTTTCCAAAAGTTGAAAGAAGAGATATAGGTCGATAGAGAGAAATGGAGTGTTGATCTCCCTTTTTAAAAAGTGGCATTACTTTAGCAAGTTTCCACATATCTCGGAAAACACAAGACGATAGGGATAGATTAAAGAGAATTTCTAAAGGTTTGCAAACAGTGTCAGCAGTGCTTAAAGGGACTAAATCATTTAAAATTCATGTAATAAAAGATAAAAAGAATTATAGAAAGAAAAATAATTGTAAATGTTGTGTTCTTTGTGTTAATAACAAAGTTTAAAAGTTTTTATACCCATTTTGTTCAAGATGGAGAAAAACTGAAAATAATAAAGGAATAAACTTTTATTTTGTTGAGGTTATGAGGGTATAATGATAATGGAGCACGTGTAAATTATGTAACCTTTACACGGGCTCCATTATCATTATAACCTCATAACCCCAACAAAATAGAAATCTATTCCTTATATTTACAGTTTTTCACGTAAATGAATATTATTTATTCTCGTGACATTTGAATATTTTTTTAATCAAAATACCCATATTTTGTTCTCTCCCGTCATCGTCAACGAATTCGATTGAACAGGTGATTGGAATCGAGTCATTTATATGTTCCCACCAAAAGTGGGGTCATGACCCCATGTTGCTACGCCAGCGACTATTTCCGTAACAATAGAATCGCCGCACGTGTTGTACTATCATTATGCACTGATAATGATAATACTAGAAAGCATGATTCTTGAGTCCATGTCAGTGCAAACTATAAATATATAGAAACGACCTAGTCACTATTTCATATTATTATCTTTAGGCGCGTGTAAACAATCCCTATTTGCACGCGCGATGCTGGAACATTCAAAGGAAATCTCATCTGTCTAATGACATATCTGCTATCGACTGAAAACGGCAATTTATCGACTACAAGTTCCTGATTACTGTGTTAAATCTAATATGCAGAAGTTTTGTGAAGGGTTTCTAAGTGTAAATAATCCTTTTTTGTGCATGTTTTTGCAGCTATAAAGAAGAGTTTTCATTATATTATATGGTTTTATACTCCCGTCTACCATCATTTTATTTTCATTTGACATGATATTAGGTACTATAAATATAGTCCACTAAACCTGCCTAGATCTATATTATTAGGCTTTTTTCCCCTAATATATAGACTATTTATTAGGAAAAAAATAAAATGCCTAATAATATAGGCAGGTTTAGCTGACTAATTAGGTCCATGTATTTCTTTTATCATTATACCAATATTTGATATTCCCTATATATCCCTAGTTATAATGTCCATATCCGTCTAATGGACCTTCCCTATGTATCCCTAGTTATAATGTCTATCCGTCTTATGGACATTCCCTACATATCCCTAGTTATAATGTCTATCCATCTAATGGACCTTCCCTATATATCCCTAGTTATAATGACTATCCGTGTAATGGACATTCCCTACATATCCCTAGTTATAATGTCTATCCGTCTAATGGACCTTCCCTATATATCCCTAGTTATAATGTCTATCCGTGTAATGGACCTTCCCTACATATCCCTAGTTATAATGTCTATCCGTGTAATGGACCTTCCCTACATATCCCTAGTTATATAATGTCCATATCCGTCTAATGGACCTTCCCTATATATCCCTAGTTATAATGTCTATCCGTCTAATGCACATTCCCTACATATCCCTAGTTATAATGTCTATCCATCTAATGGACATTCCCTATATATCCCTAGTTATAATGTCTATCCGTCTAATGGACTTTCCTTATATATTCCTAGTTATGCTGTCTATCCGTGTAATGGACCTTCCCTTCATATCCCTAGTTAAAAATCAGTCTAACTGTATATCTAAATTTTATCTTATTAAAAGCAAAAACTTACCTTACATATACATTGTAGGCCTATGTATATGTTTGCTGAATAATGTACATGGTACATCTGTATACATGTAGAATGTATACAAAATTAACGAGTGAAAATACCTCTCACTTCTTGTCATATTTCCATCAAATACTCTAAAGCTTCATAGAACTATGCTGTTTTACTTGCCAATGTAGAATCGGCTATTACACTGAATCAGGCTATTATAACCGATAAACTATATATTTGAGTGGCCTCTTAATGGGGTTATTATATATATATATCTATTAGCCGGATAAGATTTTCAGCGATCCCGATTTCGGAGTCAAAGATGCACTCGGCTATTTCCGTTATAAACAGCCAATCCCGACGGATACAGTTTCGGGTTGCGTTTTGCGATATTTTAACGTTGATAAACATTGCCAATATTTCAAATATCTTGTTGTAATTTTGAAAACTTTCTAATTCAGGTATAACAACGTTTGTAGGAAGTCAAAAACTCTAATAAACCTATGGATTTAGTCCCTTTAATAATAATATGGACCGAGCCTGGCTGTTCTTCTGTGGTCTGCTACCTTATAATGGCGTCCTCCTTTATAATATAATGTGCTGCGCATGTCACAACGACGGAAGTCGAAAAAACGAAAAAGCGAAAATCCAATGTTTGCTTTTTCGCTTTTTCTAAACACGAAAAAGCGAAAAAGCCCAAAAATCCACGAAAAAGCGACGGAATGGATTTTCGGTTTTTCGCTTTTCGTTTTTTTCGCTTTTTCGCGTTGGGAAAATGCGAAAAAGCGAAAATCCGATGTTTGCTTTTTCGCTTTTTCGCGTTTTTTCTAACACAAGAAAGCGAAAAAGCCAAAAAATACCACGAAAAAGCGACGGAATGGATTTTCGCTTTTTCGCTTTTTCGTTTTTCGTTTTTTTGGCTTTTTCGCTTTGTCAACAATGCCACATTAGCTGCTATGAAATATGCAGATAAGAAGGATGTCTGTCTCCTGACTACAATACATGAAGGTAAACTGATGAATTGTATCGTTTGTTGTATTGAGTTCAAAGATGTACAGCACTTTCACTATTCAAGTACATTTATTTTCATTTCTAATTCATATATTCAAAACATTATGTAATGGTACTCAGTACAGTAGCTTTTGCTGAATATATTACATACATTTGTTACTTGAATAAGATCGAGTTAAAAAACAGGTATGAAGTAAATTCCTGCAATTCTCCACGGTCAATCTCTGCAAGGTTGCCGTGCTCATAACATTAATATTGTTGAATAAATGTTCACAATTCATGTTTTTTGACATGAAACTATTTATTTACATTTTATAGATTAACAAAGACAAACTACAACATGTTCTCCAGTAAGATAAGCTGGAATCTAGAAATATTTATATGGTTCATTTTTTTTCTAAATTAAATGTAGTCTACCTTAATTAACATTAACAATAGTACAAAATGAGCCACAAAAACCTATGGTGATGATCAAAGATACAAATATTTATTTAGTTACAACAGTTGACCTGCTATTTCGGGTTGAAAATAATATATCTACCTTTTTCCACAACATGACATAACGATCTTCTTCCTCCAGACCAAATGAAAAAGAGGTCATTCCCGCCACATCTGCAATCTCATGTCTGTATAAGTGAAAAGTAAAAAAAGTATTGAAACAAATAAAAGGGCCCAATGGGCCTTACTTGCTCACAGGCTATCTGGTATAATCATGGTTCATACTATAAGAGAGGCAATAAAAACCTGTATGTATACAAATGACCAAGGTAATATCTGGTCTCTCTGCTTCTTATGACAGATTCCATCATTACTTTCTGAGAAATAGCGGTGACAAACTTCAACTATTAAAATTCAAACTAGAGGCCTGTTGGCCATCTTGTTGACCGAACAGTCTCAAAATTCAATATGCACAATCAATGTTTTTTTGCGAACTTCATATAAACAATACGAAAATATTCAAGGCAATTTTTTCTATATGGCAGTATGAAGTCATTCACATATAATCTTCCTGTTAAGTAAAGGGTCAAAGTCATATACTCCCTTTGCAAACTATGAGGACATGGTCATATGCTCTCTCTGTCAACTACATACAATGAGTAAAGGTTATATCTCGTAATATCTTTGAACATGAGACCCTATACATACACTATGGCGCGGAAACACTTATCCATAGGTTCAAAACTATATTTCTGCTTGCTGCCATCCTTCACAAACTCGTGTATCCTTTTCCTGGTCTAAAACAACAATATCAAATCTATTAGAAACCCAATTAGGTCTCATTCCCATAAAGAGGCTTTTTATATTACATCACAAGTGAATAGTTATTAAACATTTAATTAAACAATTACAGTATATATCAATAACACATTCACAAAACCAGTTTTAAGTAATGTTTAAGATGTTCCACCGCCGATAGATCATTAACGATACTTACATGTATATCATTATAACAAATGATGTTTAATCGTGTATTTATATATATATAACACAAATATACATTTGAAATAATTTATTTTGCTTTTGGTGCATGTGCAATCAGTACTTCATTCCATATTTATAGGATATATATAGTGCCATGGAATTTTTTCGGGATGCAATTAATTCTTTTTAATATTTTATCTTGACATAAAATTAGAAGCTCAAACTTTTCAATGGTGATAATGGTGTTAAGTAAGTTACTTTTGTAACTGAAGAAAAACACTAATTTGTCAGCTCCTGTTTTTAATAGAGAAAAATTACCATTTGTCAGCAATGAAGCATCTTTAATTATATGTAAACACATGTATATAATTTAGTTAATTCCAGTTCAGGAATACTATACATTAAACATTTTAATCAATGAAATGTGTGGATGTGGAGGAAAATTCTGGATTGTATCAATACTTTTTCTAGTTTTATAGGTATTACAAGACACGTGTATATAAATGTTCTGGCAAATCACTCCATAAAAATACAGCTGATTGATCTGTTTTAGTTAAGTCTAAAAAGATTGTTATTTCTGCAGTGAGTACATTAGCCCGAGATACTCTGGCCCTGACACCTGACTTAGTGCTAGACATTATGACAGATAGATGTCTGGTGTAGGGTCAGAGCACAGTGCTATATCAAAAGGTGAAACTCACCGACACTGTTTGGTATCGGGCCAGGTCATCTCCGATTGAGACTGCTTACAAAGCATTACCACCAAGAAGCGTCACTTAACTTGGTCTTTTCAACAAATGAATAATTTATCTACCCATAGCAATCCATTTTATCATGTATGCACGTTATATTATGTCAATACAGTAGTTTCCTTTATGCAACTTTAAATTTTCCTCGTCGTCGTCACCATTTTCTCATAGTATGCAAATCGCCTCTAATCTCGACGGATTGCTATATTTGGGTTGACAAATTATTCATTTGTTGAAAAGACCAAGGTAAGTGGGGCTTCTCAGAGGTCAGTATGAATTATAGATGACCTGGCCTGATACCAAACGGTGTCAGCGAGTTCCATCTTTTGTTATAGCACTGCGCTCTGACCCTACACCAGACATCTATCTGTCAAAAGTCTAAGTCTGGTGTCAGGGCCAGAGTATCTCGGGCTATGAGTACATGTAAATGTATCTGTCTTTGCATATCAGAGTGTTATCTGCCCTTTCAGATATGATCATGTTTAGGAAAAACTTTTGAATAATAAATGAAAAGAAAAACAACTCTTTACAAGGGCAGATAATTCTTTAATAAGCAAATACTGTGTTTAACCCATTTAAGTGGCCTTGTCCCTTTAAGCACCCCTTCTCCTTTCGAGGCCTCAATTTCAATTGTCTGGGCATAAGACCAAGATTATCAAAACTGTGTTGGTTTGCAATAACTTTGTCTTATTAAGCACCTTTTCATTTTTTTAATATCAATCAATTATTTACCTTTTCCCGGAAATCATCAAGCTTCTTTTTTTCTGCTTGTTGTTGTTTTTCAATTCTGGCCTTTTGTTCTGTTGAATGAAATTAAAGGAATTACAACAAGAGGCCCATGGGGGTTAACGGTCAAAGATTGGATAAAGCATGAAACAAAGATATATAAACACTATATAAAAGTCCATCAGGCTCCTGAAACAAGTCAATAATTATATCAATTTCACCTTTTAATCTTTAAAGTCAAATTTTGTTGAATTCCAACCAGCGGTTATGGAGAAGAAGTCGATTGTTGACGGACAGACGGACGGATGCTGGACGCTGGACGCCACGCTATATAAACTAAAGTAAACTTGACCCCCTCCCCAGGGAAAAATCTGAGAATCAAGCCCTGAAACTCACAATTTTTGTAGAGGGCCTTTAGACCTTTCATTCTATGAAGAGTATTGATTCCACCACATCTGTGAGTGGAGAAGATTATTTTTGAAATTTTATCTATTTTGAATCTTTTGGCCCTGCCTCTATGGCCCCAAGCAGTCAGCCAGGACCTGATATGTATATGATGTGAAAATGCTATCTCCGGCTAATGATACTGACCTAGTTTGACTCATTTCCTAAGAATTGAGTAAATAATGCTCATAAATGTGTTTTCCTATATAAACTATAGTAAATTTGACCCCCTCCCAAGGAAAACTCTGAGATTCCAGGGCCATGAAATTCACAATTGTTGGGCCTATGACCTTTCCATCTATGAAGAGTATTTGATTCTACTACATCTGTGAATGGAGAAGAAGATTTTTGAAATTTTAGCGATTTTGACTCTTTTTGGCTCCGCCCCTCTGGCCCCTGGGGGTTAGGGGCCATATAATTCACAATTGTAATTTGGCATTATGCCTTAAAAGTTTTGTGCAAATTTCATTGAATTTGCTTCAACAGTTTTGCATCCTCGATACTCCGATCACTTACGATCTCTACACCCCTGGACGATCTCATAGTTTTATGCAACTTGAACTCTTCTTCAGAAAAGGGGGGGGGGGGGGGTGTTTACAGAAGGAGGGGCGCTAATTACAGAGAATACGGAACGCCCTTTAGTGAAACACATTTTGGTATGAAACGTTAGTCTTGAAATTAGTCCTGAGTCACCGTGGAGAAGGTTAACGGAATTGGGGTGCGCAGGAGGTGCGTACTTCTGACTTAGGGGGCGCTGAGGCGGCATTGGGGGGAGCTCGAAGCGAGAGAATGGCCGACAGTAGTTGTTTACATTTTTTCAATGCGATCATAGACACATATATTGAGAGGAAAATTAAAAACCAACAATTTTTGCGTGTAGAGTGATTTCCATTCTACCGATGAGATATGTTGATTGAAGCCAATGATGCTCGATTCGTTCAAACTAAGCCACATAAGTCATGCGAGTAGGGGCGTGGGTGATTTGTTTACAATTTTCGCTGTCAAAATACGGAGCATGCGGTGGTTTTACGTACTTAAAACTGTGTGTAAAGATACATAATTGATGTTAGATGTTTGAAGATTAATTTGTAACGAAATTTTAGGTGTAATTCAGTGGTGATTTGATGAAATTGTGAATATACTTGGGATGGAGGTATGGGTACGGTGAGGAGGCCGAAAGCCGACATAATGAGGAAACGAGTGTTTTTTGGCCGCTTCATTGTAAATTATAAACTAGTGTCATGTAATCTTATTAAGAAATTCCAATTACTCGATATTCCAACTACACATGGAATCCTGTGAGTGATACGTGTATGTTTTATGTTTATATCTTTCTTTCATTCAGGTAATTAATTACAATACTACGTAAATATGTTGCAGCTTTGGACAAGTACCTGTACATACAATGTACCTGAGCCAGGATGTTGGTTAGTTAGCTCAGGGGGGTATTGTCTTGATTGAACACATACTATATGTACAGTAATACTTGCATAATTTTTCAAATGAAATAAAGTAGATTTTTACAAGATAAGTAGATAATCTAGGTTTAATTAAAATTATTTTTCAATTTTATTTTGTTTGGAACACAACCACATGGGGAAGTCTAGAACGTAGACTTTATTTTACAAGTTGAAATTATATAGGTACATACAGATGTAGCTAGGCTGTCGTTTTAAACAGACCCCCTGGAGATAGATTAATTAGGTAACAATGAGGTATATACCTACATACTGTGACGCTTGACTGATCATCATATCAGGTAAGGTGTTACATTTGGTATTTGGGTAGGGAATGGCTCCAGGGAATGAGTCGAATTGGGGTAACACGGAACAAGAGGCCCAGAGGGCCTGTATCGCTCACCTGGTTTGTAATGCCAAGTAATGTTCTGAATACAGGTTCATTGTTTCTTTTCTAAAGGAATTTTAATATTAACCTCTAAATCCCCTATTGGGCCCCACCCCTACCGCCCCCAGTGGGTCAGAGCCAAAATTTATACAAGTTCTGTTCCCCTTCCCCCAAGGATGTTTATGGCCAAATTTGGTCACAATCCAAGCAAAACTCTAGGACAAGAAGTGATTTATAGGATTTACCTCTATTTCCCCTATTGGGCCCCAACCATCCTGCCCTCGGGGGGCCAGAGTCAAAATTTATACAAGTTCTGTTCCCCTTCCCCCAAGGATGTTTGTGGCCAAATTTGGTTACAATCCATGCAGAACTCTATGACTAGTAGCGATTTAAAGGTTTTACCTCTATTTCCCCTATTGGGCCCGCCCCTCCTGCCCCTGGGGGATCAGAGCCAAAATTTATACAAGTTCTGTTCCCCTTCCCTCAAGGATGTTTGTGGCCAAATTTGGTTACAATTCATGTAGAGCTCTATGACTAGTAGCGATTTAAAGGATTTACCTCTATTACCCCTATTGGGCCCCGCCCCTCCTACCCCCGGGGGACCAGAGTCAAAATTTACACAAGTTCTGTTCCCCTTCCCCTAAGGATGTTTGTGGCCAAATTTGGTTACAATTCATGTAGAACTCTATGACGAGAAGCGATTTAAAGGATTTACCTTTATTACCCCTATTGGGCCCTGCCCCTCCTGCCCCTGGGGGGTCAGAGTCAAAATTTATACAAGTTCTGTTCCCTTTCCCCCAAGGATGTTTGTGGCCAAATTTGGTTACATTTCATTCAGAACTCTACGACAAGTAGCGATTTAAAGTATTTACCTCTATTTCCCCTATTGGGCCCGGCCCCTCCTGACCCGGGGGATCCGAGCCAAAACTTATACAAGTTCTGTTCCCCTTCCCCCAAGGATGTTTGTGGCCAAATTTAGTTACATTCCATTCAGAACTCTATGACTAGTAGCGATTTAAAGGATTTACCTCTATTTCCCCTATTGGGCCCCGCCCCTCCTGCCCCCCGGGGACCAGAGCCAAAATTTATACAAGTTCTGTTCCCCTTACCCCAAGGATGTTTGTGGCCAAATTTGGTTACAATTCATGTAGAAGTCTATGACTAGTAGCAATTTAAAGGATTTACCTCTATTTCCCCTAATGGGCCCCGCCCCTCCTGCCCCCGGGGGACCAGAGCCAAAATTTATACAAGTTCTGTTCCCCTTCCCCAAAGGATGTTTGTGGCCAAATTTGGTTACATTCCATTCAGAGCTCTATGACAAGTAGCGATTTAAAGGATTTACCTCTATTTCCCCTGAGGGGCTCCGCCCCTCCTGCCCTTGGGGGATCAGAGCCAAAATTTATACAAGTTCTGTTCCCCTTCCCCCAAGGATGTTTGTGGCTAATTTTGGTTACAATCCATGCAGAACTCTAGGACAAGTAGCGATTTAAAGGATTTACCTCTATTACCCCTATTGGGCCCCGCCCCTCCTGCCCCCGGGGGACCAGAGCCAAAATTTATACAAGTTCTGTTTCCCCTCCCCCAAGGATGTTTGTGGTCAAATTTGGTTACAATCCATGCAGAACTCTAGGACAAGTAGCGATTTATAGGATTAACCTCTATTTCCCCTATTGGGCCCCGCCCCTCCTGCCCCGGGGGGGACAGAGCCAAAATTTATACAAGTTCTGTTCCCCCTCCCCCAAGGATGTTTGTGGCCAAATTTGGTTACAATCCATGCAGAACTCTATGACTAGTAGCGATTTAAAGGAAATGTTGACGGACGGACGGACGGACGGACGACGGACGCCGCGCCATGACATAAGCTCACCGGCCCTTCGGGCCAGGTGAGCTAAAAATTAAAGGCCCTGGTGGTCTTAACAACAGACCTGCAGGTATGTTCCTGTAGATAGTTACAGGTACACTATCTAAATATTAGGTGCAATTATTATACAACTATATACCTGTATCCAAATCTGTCCATCTGTGTCTGTATGTTAATATGTCTATGCATTGGGTATATACATAATTAAAGTGTACACAGAACTGAAAATGATATTTAGATATGTTATTCTGTTTGGTCTCCTGACAAGAATGTTGAAAACCGCATCAAAATCGGCCGCTTCAGTACCGAGATACCGCCTTCCAAAGTGCTCGATTTTTACCTGTTTATCGACTGCTAATCAGGGAATCGGCCGCTCACGCTGATTTGGGGAATAACTGGATGTGAGGTCACGAGGACAACGGCAGTGAGGTGTTTGGTAGTGGGATTATAGCACAAAGGTGGACATATATGTATTCCTGAAATGGGGTTACGAGAATTTTACAAATATATATACAGTATTAAATTATGATGACAATTTAATTATATATAAAATAGGAAATATTGCAACTGAAATCAGGCTAAATACATATGTAGATTAGCAGAAACATATATAAGTTATATATATTTCTGGTATAAGCCAGGTGTACCTTGTGTAAAAACTTTAAACTAGAGATCTATCTCCGTTCTAACAGCTTACTAAATTATCAAACCTTGGGAATATTCTATTTCCATAATGTGATCTAAAAAGAGACGAATTCGAAAAATGATGGTTATACAGTGTGTGTCCATTTGAATATGTTTCTCTATAAATAAAAATTCAATAGGCTTGTGGATTTCAAGAACCAGTATAACGAATAGCAAATGTCTTAAATGTATTTCATAGTTCATTACACATAGATATCATAGACATAAATTCGGAGGGGAGTAAAAAAATGAAAAAAACCAAAAACACTTGAGAGATTGAATTTAAAATGTATAATTCATTTATAGCTGTAACGAGTCCCTCTTCCTTTTAAAGCTAGTACAGCCTACATGTATGACAACATGTGTTATTTTAACAATCTTCAACAGTACAATTATTGGTCATGTAGATTATCATTATTTGTATTATATAATGATCGATATTGACCAAAATTCACAACAAATTGGATCCGAAATCTAGCAATTATCAGAAATATCAAAATTCTGACATTGAGCATTATATTTGTATTGTTCTTTCTCGACATGTCTTTTGTAGATAATTTTGTAGTTTCTGTTATGAAAATACATTTACATGTAACCAGAAACATATATACAAGACAAATGTATGAGTCTTTCTGAAATGTATACATCTAGTGATTGATACATTTGTTATGCGTTATGTTCGAACGGTATATTTTACTGCTAACCAAGGATTTATGAGTGTAAACAAATATGACATTATTACATGATGGTCCATCGCTAACTTACCTGTGATCTTACTTTTGACACCTGACGCGAGCTAATCAACAAAGCGTGACAGGTCACTAAACACCTTTCTTATGTAATCTGGTTCGCCCCCTCATTAGTCTCGGTTGACTACGCGTTTTAGTTACTGCAGTATACAAGTATAGAGATGAACGCAGCATGACATTGGCTATTCGGAAGTACAGTTCTGATTTTGTTCTGTACTTGATATCTGCTACATAGATTAGACATAGACATGTTCAGTCTCATTTTTTTCGTCTGACCCATGCCTGATTTATTTTTCAACTAAAGACACTAATGAATGAACTTGAGCAAAATATCAACAAGACGTCGAATGTACTGTATTATATACATTGTATGAAAACTGAATGTATTTCGTCAAAACACAAATGGATCGATTTCAAATATAACGCAATTAGTTAATGCATTTATATATGAATTACATATATGCAAAAAATTCTGTTTAGAATCATAACTTAATTGTACATGTATGGGTAGGTTTTATGAAAAAGTCAGAAATTTGTAAAGCTGGTTTGACCAGTAGACATTCAACAACCTGAGTCAAACACTGCAGATATCCAACGTACGTGGGTTATTATGTACATTTTATTGTGTATAATTATTAAGAAATCGCACAGAGATGTTAATTTATCTACGACAGGTACATCAATATATGCAAGGTATAAATCCCTATTTTCAAGCGTATTTAAATCGCACAGAGATGTTCATTTATCTACGACAGGAACATCAATATATGCATGGTATAAATCCCTATTTTCAAGCGTATTCCAAACTCATATCTGTGATTGAGGATAATATTAAATAGGTATCGGACATGTACACAGGTATTTGTGTCTTCAAAATTGATATTTACAAACAGATATTTTATATTAGATGGCAGACACCGCAAATCGCCACTCTATCTTATGCGAGTAGAGTACGTCCCGTTGTCCTCGTGACGTCACAGGTCAGGGGACAAATCGGGGTCAATGGCTTGGGGCTTCAGGTGTGTTCTAGAGAAAAGTCGCATTTTCTCTAATACCGTAATCGCTATGAAACTCGTACTTTCTCCATTCTAAATTTTATCCAATGTCGCATTTATCAAGCCTTATATACCAAACCGTTCCGTGTACACTTTAAGTAATGATACAATTCAGAAAATATAAATTTACTGGATAAAAATAAAAACAAGTAATTTAATATTCTGTGTGTAAAAGCACTAAAACAGATTGACAATTAAAATGTTTCTGACAGCATGAATTATGACACATTATCTGCAACTTTAGCGTGATTTCAATGTAGATATAATGTGGTTAGGTATTCCACCCGAAATCAAAGGATCACATCAACAAACAAACAAAATCAATAAATAAAATATGAATCAACATTTATTTCAAAGCTTATGATTGAATATTATTTGTCTACAATATCAATGTAGAACTATATGCTTGAAAGAAATAAAGTATGTCTCTGGTTTAAATATCGCTAAAAACAGGGACGTAGATGACTTATAAATCATGTATATGGAAATTAGACTCACCTAAATCAATTTTAAGCGAATAGACAATTCTGCAGATTAATGTAGGCCTAACGGATAAAAAATATGTAACGTAACCCAGCGGGGCCCACCCATGCGCCGTCCCCAGCTAAAATAGGGTCTCCCCCCGATCCCGTCCCTCGCTAACGTAGGGTAATTTTTGCCAAATTTCAACCATTTTACAAGCCATGGAGAAATTTTACTTCTGATAGCACCTTTCAATGTTAATGAAAACCTTAATTCGACTGGTTCTGGAATTGTACATGTAAACAACGTAAAATCACCGCATGCTCCTTATTTTGACAGAGAAAAATGTAAACAAATCACTCCACGCCCCTACTCGCATGACTTATGTGGCTTAGCTTGAACGAATCGTGCATCCTTGGCTTCAATCAACACATCTCATCGGTAGAATGGAAATCACTCTACATGCAAAATTTTCCTCTCAATATATATGTCTATGATCGCATTGAAAAAATGTAAACAACTACTGTCGGCCATTCTCTCGCTTCGAGCTCCCCCCAATGCCGCCTCAGCGCCCCCTAAGTCAGAGGTACGCACCTCCTGCGCACCTCGATTCCGTTAACCTTCTCCACAGTAAAACGGGGCCCTGAATCTTTTAGTGACTATGAAGAAGTTGTTTGAATGAAAAGTTTATGCATGGGAGATGAAGCCGTATAGTGCTCCGGACTGTCCGTGAATCATCCAGTACATTCCGGTGGGTTATCGGGAGACAACCGGATAGTAACCATGATTAAGCGTAGACAGACCGGTGTTGTTTGTGTAACCGCGTAACACCGGCATTTTGACGTAATAGAGCCATAAGACACCCAATGTTCCCGAATAATCAAAATTTCCAATCCGTGGTGACCCTGCGCCTCATCATTGAATGTGTGAAAGGGGCATACGTCTGGTAGTCCGTTTACCTGTCTACAGTAGTATCACTGAAATGCATGTGTTACAAATGCGTTTCTTTGTAAAATGTTGTATTTCCTTCTTTGTGCGTACAGTCATTGACTGGAACCACTTAGAGGAAGAGGTAGTATGTGCCCCAACATTGGAGGCTTTTAAACATGCCCTGTAAGATCCTCTCTCTACCGTTGTGTTAAAACCGGAAACGGGTTCTACAACGTATCATATATAGATAGATAGATACCTTTGGCTTTCTTTTTCTCTGCGTCCCCCATTGTAGGTGGTTTTTGCATAGATCCAAGGATAGACCCCAATAGATCCATCGTATAGCAAAGTTTTAACCTACTAACTCCTAAAACACACCATGGGCCAAGGGCTTTTCAACAACAGGAAGTATTCCTTATCGAACGTATGTCGATATGGGGGTAAATCAGTATCCCGCGCCGTGTCTGCGCTCAAAAGTTACGTTTCTGCCAAAAGGGACAAACATGTTTTCAGGACTAGAGCAATGGAGGTTATTATCGTCAGGGGGTAGTTATCGCCAGTTTTTCCTTAATTCAACATTATTTTGATAAATGGTACAGTCCGGTTGCTACAGTTTTCAACTGGTACGCGGTTAAAACGGCCCCGTAACAATATAAATATATGACTGACATCTTATGGAATAGATGGGCCAATCCATTCATAGCTATCCCACTTTCTAACTGCAAGATCTATGCAAGTAGTCCTTGAAGGAGTCTAATCCAAATCAGTGTCTGTGGACTCAGGGGTCCCCCAGGGTACGGTACTAGGACCAATATTGTTCCTATGTCATATCAACGACCTCCCTGATTGTGTCCAATCACAAACCCGCCTGTTCGCAGACGACTGCCTCCTTTATAGGAAGATAAGATCGCACAACGACCGTGTAATTTTACAACAAGACCTTAAACACCTGGAAACCTGGGCTAACACATGGGGTATGAAGTTTTAAGTGTAGAGTGGGGGTACGTAATTTCGCACAATTTTGGCATTGATTTTAATGAATTTCAAATACTTTCATTCCGAACCAAAAAGACTGGACTTACATCGGCAGATGTACCAGTGCTTCACAACACACGAGTATGTAACCGGATATGCGCAGACGTATCACTGCGCACGAGAGCTGTTATTAACTTGAGGTTAACCTGTAGTTGAACGGGTTTTGGGGACGTAATTTCGCACACCCCTCTAACTTTCTTGTTTTTGGAGAAAATAATTATTTTCAAACATTTCATGGACCAACAACATCATAAACAAAGATTAATTACCGTTCAAATCTTGAAATGACATCAAAACACAATTATATTTCTAAATGAAAAAGTGATATTTCGCCGCCATTTTCGTTACGAAAAATGACCGCTCCCCATAGTAAACAATGTAAACGAGGTCAAGAAAGTCATAGGGTGTCCGCAGAAAATATCCGTTTTCCGCTTATACTTGATGGATTTTCATACGGGTTTTCGATATATTCTTAAAAAAGGATAGTTTCTCTACATATTTGTACGTGAGTCAGTTATTTATCACCCAGAATTATTTTATGTCAAGCGGTTTATTTTCTATTAATTTCTTTACTGAGATGGGCCGTATTATTCCGATTTCGTTTTTTCAAAACAAACTTATCCTGAAAAGTTTAACTAAATATGACAAAATCACGGTGAGAGACCTCCTTTAGTCACAATATAAACAACAGAGCAAAACTTTCTGACATTTAAAGGAAGATCGCGAAAAATCGTCAGGTGTGCGAAATTACGTACTGTGCGAAATTACGTACCCTAACTCTACACGGAATGGTTTGGTATATAAGGCTTGATAAATGTGTCATTGTATAAAATTTAGAATGGAGAAAGTACGAGTTTCATAGCGAATACGGTATTAGAGATAATGCGACTTTTCTCTAGAACACACCTGAAGCCCCAAGCCATTGACCCCGATTCGGGACCCCTGACCTGTGACGTCACGAGGACAACGGGACCTACTCTACTCGCATAATATAAGATAGAGTGGCGATTTTCTGTGTCTGCCATCTATCTGTTTGTAAATATCGATTTTTACAGACACAAGTACATGTGTACATGTCCATACCTATTCAATATATCCTCAATCACAGATATATGAGTTTGGAATACGCTTGAAAATAGGGATTTATACCATGCATATATTGATGAACCTGTCGTAGATAAATGAACATTTCTGCGCGATTTCTGCACAATTATACACAATATAATGTGTATAATAATCCACGTACGTTGTAAATCTACGGTATTTGGAACCACATATACATGAATATTATGTAAAGGATTCTTGACTATGTTATCCAAAACCCGACTCGGGTCGTTGTACTGGTCAAACCCGCTTAACAAATTTCTGACTTTTTCATATAACCTACCCATACGAATTAAGTTATGATTCTAAACAGAATTTTTTGCATATATGTAAATGCGTCTACTAATTGCGTTATATCTGAAATCGATCCATTTTTTTTAACGAAATACATTCAGCTTTCATATAATACAATACATCCGACGACTTGTTGATATTTCGCTCAAGTTCATTTATTAGTGTCTTTAATTGAAAAAATAAATCATGCACGAGTCAGACGAAAAAAAGACTGAAGATGTTTATGTCTAATCCAAGTTGCAGATATCAAGTACAGAACAAAATCAGAACTGTACTTCCGAATAGCCAATGTCGTGCTGCGTTTAAATCTCTTTACCTGTATACTGCAGTAACTAAAACGCGTCAGGTGTCAAAAGTAAGATCTCAGGTAAGTTAGCAGATTTCAGATTTCAGATTTTATTTCACTCTCAGACATACAAGTATGTAACAGGAGGTCATTATACATAATATAAACATACAAGTATATTAGGCCCATACCACAACAGTGTATTACAACATGTATTAGTGATGTACATGCTCAATCAATAATTTTTCATTTTTTTTTCAAAAACTTACATATATTTGTCAGAACAGTAATGTTACATATAGTAAACAGGCCTTTCATTTTGATAACACAATGATTTCTATAATAGTAACTTGGTATATACATTTCTCGTAAACGTTTCACCATTTCATTACTGCATTGAAACAAATAAT
Organism: Argopecten irradians; assembly: GCF_041381155.1. Classification (NCBI taxonomy): domain Eukaryota; kingdom Metazoa; phylum Mollusca; class Bivalvia; order Pectinida; family Pectinidae; genus Argopecten; species Argopecten irradians. The sequence continues at coordinate 30,260,541 of NC_091147.1, read as the reverse complement.
GATATTCGTTTCCAATATCAGTAAAACATAGATTACAAGTTCTATTTACTTCAGGGGTCCCGGACCATCTTCCAGTTTCTATAGGTAAGTGCATGTTCGAGGTTCTGAATTTTATGATGATTTGTCTATCTATTGGCTTTAGTTTCACAAGATACTTTTCAAATTCAAAATTGCTTTTAAAAATAGAATAAGTACGACCTCTTGATGAATTTTCTATATCATTAAACCATTTTTGTACAAATTGATCTTGTAATCTTTGTTTTACGATAGATTTCAAATATTCTCTATTATATGTACATACATTCTGGAAGTCCCATATATAATTCAAACCAGTTTCTTCAAAAATGTTTTTAACATTTTGCATCCATTTGAATTCCATGATATTATTTGTTTGCAAGTTTAACATCAAATTATATATATTACTTGAAAGATTATCAGTAGTAATCAATCTATGCCAGAACATAATAATTCTGTTTTTAACCTCTATATAGTGAGGGAATCTCCCTAATTCACCATATACCATGTAATTACACGTACTTTTCCTAACGCCGAGTATACGTTTACAAAACTGTAAATGAAGCTTTTCTATAGCTGTAATATTTTCGTGACCCCATACTTCTACTGAGTACATCAATATTGGTAAAACAAGGGAATCATATACTTTTAACTGGAGATCAATAGGAAGAGGGATGTTTCTTATTTTCTTGTAAACAGCAAACATAGCTTTTCTTGACGGTTCCAACAGTTTCAATTTCGTTTTATGAAAACTCCCATTGTAATTCATCAATATTCCTAGATAAGAAAACGAATCTACAATTTCAATCTCTTTGTTAAATAATGTGAAATGAGGACGAGTTCGAGACTTCCTCTTTGAAAAAAATAACAATTTTTGTCTTATTTGTGTTTACTTCAAGTTTCCAATTTTCACAATAAATTTCAAATTTATTTAAGGCTGACTGTAGATCGTTAGCTGATTCAGCCATTATAACTGTATCATCTGCATAAAGAATTACAAATAGTTTAATATACATTCCAATAGTATTACCTAAATCTTTTACATTCTTCAAACAGTTGACACCATGCTCTTCAAAAAAAGTTTCAATATCATTAAGAAAAATAGCAAATAAGAAGGGTGACAAATTTTCTCCTTGCTTTACAACGACGTTGCAAGTAAACATATCAGATACATCATTTCCATTTTTGACACAGGATTTTGTATTTTCTATTGCTTTAAACATTTTCCCTGTTATATTGCTTCTTTGAACTTTTTGCCATAAACCGAGTCTCCAAACTGAATCAAAAGCTTTTCTAAAATCAACAAACGAACAGAACAGTTTTTTACCAAGTGAGAAATAGATAGAAGATAGAACATGTAGAATAAAAATATTATCAGTTGTAGAATGGTTTTTCCTGAATCCTGCCTGGGCAGAAGTTATCAGGTTTATTTCATCAGCCATTTTGTTTAGTCTACAATTTAATATGGATGTAAAAACTTTACCGAGACAAGAAACAAGACTTATTGCTCTATAATTATCTAAATTGTTAGGATCCCCTTTACGCTTATATATAGGTTTTATAACCCCTATTTTCCATGAGCTTGGAATGAAGCCCGTATCAAATATGATATTACATGTAAATATCTTACAATATAATGGCATAAGAATTTCTGCGGTGGATTTTAAGTATTCATTTAGAATTCCATCATAACCTGGAGCCTTATTATTACTTAAACCGGCAATAGAACAAGTTATTTCGTCCTCAGTAATTTCGTTATTTAATAAATCATCAAATATCCCATCAACAATTTCGCCATCAAAGCTATTATTAGAGTTATCTCCCTTGTTTAAATTTACAAATCTTCTATGGATTTATCAATAATATTTTGTTTACTAGTTCCGTCAATTTTATTGAGGATATTTCAAAATGTTCTGGGCTCTGATTTGGATACGTTTCGTAATTCCCTTTCCATTTTCTCTTGGTGAATTCTATAAAATTTATTCAGAGTTTTTCTGTATTCTTTACAAGTATTCTTAAGGGTAGTCTTGTTTGTCGAGGTTTTATCTTGATTATAACATCTTTTAGCCTGGTGAAATAAAATTCTTTTAAGATGACATTCATTAGTGAACCAAGGTTTATTTCTTTTTTTACATCTAAATGAATGGTGGGATGTTTTCTTTTCGCCAAAAATATGCTTCGCCGAATTTTTGAATATTATACCTAAATCATTTACAACATTGTCTATTTCAGAAGCGGTGACTAGCTCATTCGGCTTAACTATGTACAAACCTGTCCAATTTTCCCATGATATCTTGAAGACTACCAAACGCATCTTCTTCGATATGGTTAACATAAGCCATTAATTTTTCATTATTCCATTTTATATAATTATTTGCTGAAGTGTTCTCTATATCTTCTCTGTTTGTTCTAGCTATATCCATTTTGTTAGAGACGCAAAATTCAAGTCTACAGTGAACATCCGAAAATAAGGGGTCAAAATCAAATACTTCGAAGTTAGATATGTGCTTGAAACAATCAGATGAAAGTAGTAGATAGTCAATCACGCTAGTTTCGTTACATGTAACTTTTCCAATAAATCTGTCTTTCCCAATCCGACCATTAGCAATGAATATATTATTATTTTTACAAAACTCTAGAAGTTTATATCCAAAACTATTAATTCTTCCTTTATACTGACTTGTTCTCTGTAACGAAATACCAGCGTCACTTAGCTTTTGTAGATCATAAAAGTATTTATAGAGCTCATCACTAGAATTGATACCTAAAACATCAATAAGAGTATCATCAGGCTGTATATAATCATTATTACATTGTGTTTTGGCATTAAAGTCACCAACAAAAGCAAATTTACAATTACCGTCAGCAATATCAATCATTTCGTTTTCAATTTCTTCAAAACAATCGGCTGATGAATATTTCGAGTTTTCAGGAGGAATGTAAACACAGCCTAAAAGTATATCAAAATCCTTATTAGTTAATGTTTTAGGCAATCTCATCCACTGTATAAAATCAGATGGAGTTTGGTGGAATTGTAAATGAGTTTTCAACTCTTCTTTATATATAATAAGAATGCCACCCGATTTTCTTTTCACCTCTTTAGACCTGTTTTTACAGAAATATTCATAGCCATGTGGTAAATCTAATACATCAAATTCATCCATTTTACTTTCGGCAAAAATCAATATGTCGTACGATTGGATAAGTAAATCAAATTCTGGTGATCTCAGTTTTGATGATACACCACATACATTAACAAATGTAACTTTGATTGATTGATTCGGACAATGTCCCGGTGTTTCATCGTCAGAGTCACTGTATAATTCCTCCTCGCACCCCTAGCGGTATCTATCAGGGGTGGAGTCAAAACGCCCTCGCTTGCGGGGGCGTCGTCGATTGGGCGTGTCGAATGTGTGGAATGGTGGAGTAGCATTACGTTGGGTACCTTGGGCATAGTTTCCTGTGGGTTGTGGTGTCTGATGGCCTTGTTCGTCGTAGGGTTGTCCATCTACATATAGGATATCGCGCACAATTTTGGCCCTGTGCCCCTCTGCGCGGAGCTGGCGTAGTTTGGGGTAAAGGCTACGACGCGCCTGCTCAATTTCCTCAGGAAATTGTCGGTTGATTCTGTACGGCTTTCCGCGGAGCTTTCTGGCATTTTGTAGGACATGCTCTAGGTCTGCTTGGTAAATAAATTTCGCTATTATCGGCCTAGGACCTCTTCTCGATTCTCTACCGAATCTATGAACATTAGCAAACTGGGGGGTTTCATAAATGCCGAGTTGCTCGTCGAGGAATTGTCGTATGACGTCATATGTATTCTCCCAGTTCTGCTCATTAATGCCAGAAAAGATCAGATTGTATTTCATAGATCGACATCTCAGGTCCGTAAGTTGTTCTGTAATCTCATCGTTTTTCTCCGTCACATCAGCTAAAAAACGTTCTTTTTCAGTTTTGTATTTGTCTAAGTCTTGTTGTAATTGTTTCACCATGGATTCTAATTTGCTTGTATGTTCTTGTAAGTTTTTAACGTTTTGTTCACCTTTTTGACATTGTTCGGTCACGCCATCGAAGATGTTACTCAATCCCTTAAGATTATTGTCAAATTCGGAGAAACGTACGTTTAGTTGACCGGTTTCATTTTCAAGGGAGGTCTCTCTTCCCGACAATTTGGACACTGATTCACATACGGTATCTATACGTTTGATGGCAATGTCAAAATAATCAAGTTTGGAGCTGATGGAATTATTCATTTTTATTATCAACTTATGCAAAGTTTCAAGAGTAATGGGTTCATTCTCAGACTCACAGTCGTATAACGTAGCCCTGCTTTCAGCTAATACATCAGACAGTTTATCATGCTGGTCTGTCATGTTTTACACACAGGGACTTGTAACGTAGATTGTGAGAAAGTCTGTTGTGTATACGTGTGTACTATAGGCCTATATACTATATAAAAGGACAAGGGAACCAACGGCTCACTTGGAAGAGGTACACCTGCCTCTACAAAAGTCGCCGGTATTCCGTCAAACATGGATAAATATGTATATATTTAATACTAATATATTCTTAAATAAATTTTCGATACGGAAAACACAACTTCAGACACGAAATAATATATTAACATACCTTTATTTCACTATGAACGCGGAAAATGCAGTCAGATTTCCTCACTGTCGTTTTGCCTGTCCAGTGAAATCTAGGTCAAAGGCACTCATATTCCCTTGTAACAAATTTTGTATGCATTCATTTCACTTTCTGGTGATATTTTCCCATTGCAAATACAAATAGGCTATCTCCGATAACTCCTTCATTAAACCAATCCAACAACTAAGCGAGGAATCACTCTTTTTTTTATCCAGCACTCGACTCTTGTTCGTATAATCCGCCATATTGTAATTGATGATGGGTACCTTTTTAGTGTACCCGCCCTTACCCGATACTGCACTGGAATTCTGTACCCAGACTTTGTATAAATTAAGTTTTATGGTTAAGGTTCTTAGAAGTACCTTTATTTGAAATACACGTATCATTAATTGAAGAATCTAACTTAAGTCGAGACTCTAATGTTTTACTTTACCGTTACCACATTAATATTGTAGCTTTTAGTATACAGGCACTGTGTATATGGGGTTTCCAGTTCGGGTCCGGGTATGGGGTACACAATATCCACTCAAACGTGTTTAACCTAGATTTCAGTGGACAAGCAAAACGACAGTGAGGAAATCTGACTGCATTTTCCGCGTTCATAGTGAAATAAAGGTATGTTAATATATTATTTCGTGTCTGAAGTTGTGTTTTCCGTATCGAAAATTTATTTAAGAATATATTAGTATTAAATATATACATATTTATCCATGTTTGACGGAATACCGGCGACTTTTGTAGAGGCAGGTGTACCTCTTCCAAGTGAGCCGTTGGTTCCCTTGTCCTTTTATATAGTATAGTATATAGGCCTATAGTACACATGTATACACAACAGACTTTCTCACAACCTACGTTACAAGTCCCTGTGGTTTTACATACATATGTGGTTCACTCGCGTACACAGACAGGTAAGGCACGGGTATTCACAGGTGACATACGCGTGCGTAATGGCAGTAGTTGAGTACCTTCAGTATGGCTGTGCTATTAACGGATAACTGAGGCAGCCATTTCTTAGAACCCCTTTATTGATGACGTAAGCAATACATGTTACACAACACAGACTACGATACAAGGGACGTAACTCGTACATACTTTAGACCACGACTATAGCTATTATATGACATCTCCCTTCCAAATTTACCTTATATATCAAATGTTGAAAAATGAATGTATTACTTCTGCAGATCATCAATATAGTAGTTTGCTTATTATATAATTACTTCATATTTGAAATTATTGAATAAATCTTGTTAGTATACTGCAAATTACCTTGTTTCTTATTTTTAACCATTAAAATACTTTAAACAGTCAAATATAGTAAATACTTGAAATTTGAAATAACAATTAACCATTGTCTGACATATATTTCACGAACAATATCAAACACTTAAACAAATGTTCGAACACGAATTTGGCACAAGTCTTGGGCATTATCTAGTTCTCATAGCGTTTTGGTTTTATTATTGCCCTACCACTCACTCGACTTGTTTTTTGTTCACCTTTGTCATTTGGTGTTAGTTGATGGATATCGATGTATCCATAGTAAGCGATCGCGAAGTGTCTTTGTTTGTTACTTTAGTTTTCATTGGAAGTGGTTCCTGTTGATTGGTTTCGCGTTCTCTTGGTAATGTCTCGTTAAGCACTGAAGATGGAGTTGGTGCTTCAGGAATGTGTGTGTACGCGTACGGATGTTGGTAAAATTGTTCATCACAAAAGTTCTCGCGAGTTTTCAGAATGTCTCTCCTGTTCCTCCTATAGGTTCGACCTTCACTCTTTAGAATGTATGACCTTGGTGTGTTATCATACCCTATACACTTGGCTGGTGTCCACGTCCTCCCTGTATGCATCCTTACATGCTCGTTGGGTTGAATTCTGGACATTTCTTTGACACCAATGTTGTAATTCTTCTTCTGTTTTTGTTGGTTTTCTTCCAGGTTTCTTTGTATCATCTTGTGAGATTTGTCTCTAGGCTTCAGCAATGATCTTTTGATAGGAATAGTAGATTTTGTTTTCCGTCCCATCAGTATTTCGACTGGTGAGAGTCCTACACCAGAGACCGGTGTGTTTCTCAGTTCTAATAAAGCTATTTCAGGATCACGATTATCCTCCCTTGCCTTTTTTATAAGCCTTTTTGCAGTTTGAACGGTTCTCTCCGCAAATCCATTGCTCTGCGGATATCTTGGTGAAGAGGTAACATGTTTGATGTTGTACTCATTCATGAATGCTTGGAATTCACCTGATGAATATTCTGGACCATTGTCCGTCCTCAGAATTTCAGGAATGCCATGGCGCGCAAAGTGTGACTTCATGTATTGTATCACTGTACAACTTGTAACATTAGGAATATTGGACACCTCAAAATACTTTGAGTAGTAATCAGCCAAAATCATGTATTTATCACTGCCAAGATAGAATATATCACTTGCTAACTTTTCCCATGGCCTATCAGGAATTTCATCCTGCACAATTGGTTCCTTTTGCTGATAATTCCTGTGTTTCTGACATATTTCACAATTTTCAACTTTGCTCTGAATGTCCTTTGACATTCCTACCCAGAAAAGACTGGACTTTGCTAACTCTAGACACTTTGTGATTCCCATGTGTCCAGCGTGGACCTTATTCATCATTTCACTAATTAGTGACTTCGGAGTCACTATCCTATCACCTTTCATGAGGAGACCATCACATAAATTGAGCTCATCACGATATTCCAATACACATCCAGATCTTGGAAACATCTGCCTTGGTTTCCGGCCATCCATATGTCACGTGGTGCTTTACTCTTGACAATATTGGATCCTTATCTACTTCTTCCACAAATTCATCTGTTTTCTCTGTTGATATACTAACAAATGTATGTATTTGGAATTCTTCTGTATCTGGCTGATCCCTTAACGGTGCGCGACTTAACGCGTCAGCTATGTGTAGCTCTTTCCCAGGTACGTAATACACACTTAGGTTGTATTTTTGGAGCTTGAGCATCATTCTCTGTATCCTTTGTGGAGCCTGGATAAGAGGTTTCTTGAACAGACTCTCCAATGGCTTATGGTCTGTTTGTACATATATAGTCTCTTTACCGTAGATGTATTGATGGAACTTGGTTGCTCCAAATACAATGGCAAGCATTTCCTTTTCTATCTGAGCGTAATTCCTTTCTGCCGAACTGAGGGATCTTGATGCGAATGCTATTGGTTTGCCTCCCTGCATCAGACAACCTCCCAATCCTGTGGAAGATGCGTCAACAGATATTGTAATTTCCTCATCCTGATTATAGTACTGTAGCACAGGGGCTTGAGAAATGAGTCTTTTCAAGTGTTCAAGCGCTTGCTGGTGCTTATGATCCCAGTGCCAACACACATCTTTCTTGAGTAGTTCATGGAATGGAGCATTAACAGTTGCCAAATCTGGTATAAACTTTTGTAGATAATTCACCATTCCCAGCAGTCTCTGTAGACTCTTCACATCTGTTGGCTCGGGCATGTTGAGTATCGCCTCAATTCTGTCTTTATTTGGTTTCAGACCATCTGCTCCAAACGTATGACCGACGTAGTCTATTTCAGTTTGATTGAACTTGCACTTCTCTTCATTAAATCTTAGATTTACCTCATCGGCCCTTTGGAGAACAACTTCGAGTGTTTTGTTTAACTCATCTTCGTTCTTTCCCCAAAGCAAAATGTCATCTACTATGACGTCACATCCTGGAATATCTTCAAAAATCTGACTTGTTTCTCTCTGGAATACCTCACTGGCTGCGTTGATGCCGAAAGGTAAACGTTCAAATTTGTAACGCCCAAATGGGGTATTAAACGTCGTTAACCACGTGCTTTCTTCTGCCAGCTTTATGTGGAAAAATCCTTGTGATGCATCAAGTTTAGTGAACAACTTAGCATCTCCTAGCTTAGCGGCCACCTCCTCAACAGTCTTCATAGGGAAGTGCTCGCGTTTCACCGCTTTGTTTAAGTCTCGTGGGTCTAAACACAATCTTACAGAGCCGTTGGGCTTCCTAACAACAACAATAGAGTTCACCCATTTTGTAGGTTTTGTTACTTTTGTTACTACACCTTGTTCTTCCATCCGTTGAAGCTCTTGTTTTTTACTTGTTGTGAAAGCATGTGCGGAATCTTCCTTGGAGGATGTACTACAGCTGGGAGGCTCTCATCAACCTTAATCTTGTATTCTCCAGGTAAACAACCTAGTCCCGAGAATAAATGTTTGTACTTTTCAACAGGTGTTTGTTGATTGTTGTTTGTGACTTCATTGTTGTCTCTACCAGTTTGTATAGCATTTAGTCGTTGTATGAGACCCATCTCTACACAAGTTTCTAGACCTAGGACTGGCATGAATCTTGACCTGACAATGTTGAATGTTGCCACATGGAATTTGCCTTTGTACTCCATAGCAATGTCCTTCTTTCCTACGGTTTTAATGCTATGCCCAGAATAAGACACAAGTTTTGTCCTTGTTGTTTTGATGCCCTTTATATTCAGCTGTTGTGCAAGGTTTACAGGAATGACGTTGCATGTTGCTCCTGTGTCTATCTTAAGTGTTACCTTTTGATCATTGATCCATACTTTGACATGCCACTCTGTGTCTTTGGTCTGTGTATCCGGTTCACTACAGGTTTTGTGTACCATACCTACAAACTGTGTGTTTTGGTATTCATCATCACTTTCTTCATCTAGCGCATGTACTTGCTTTTTGCACATTTTCGCGAAATGGTTCATCCCATTACAGTTTAAGCATGATTTCCCATATGCCGGACAGTTTCTGGGTGCATGTGAAAGACCACATTTTTTACATTTAAATCTTTTCTTTGGCTTGTCTGGTTCCCTTTTCTGACTAGATTGAGTAGAATGTTGGGGTTTCTGTTCTTTCTGACTCTTTTTTGTAGATATTTGCTTATTCTTTATGCCATGTATACTTTTAGATGACCCCTGTGTTTCTCCCAGTTCTTTTAATTGCATACTGCTTGCCTCTGATGCCCGACAAATTCTACACATTTCTCAAGTGTTAAGTCCTTTTCTCGAAGTAATCTTTCGCGCAAATGGACGTTTCTAATTCCACAAATAATTCTATCTCTTATTAGGCTATCCTGAAGAGTTGAAAATTCACAAGTAGCTGCTTTAGTTTTTAGGTCAGTGACATAAGCATCGATCTTTTCCCCTTCTCTCATGTTTCTAGTGAAGAATACGTGCCTTTCATATGTAATGTTCTTTCTAGGATTACAATACGATTCAAATTGTTGACATATTTTGCCTAACTTTGCATCATCTCCTTCTTGTTCAAAGACGAACGTTTTATATACGTCGTGCGCTGCTGGGCCAGCCACGTGGAGAAAATTGAAAGCGCGTACCTTTTGATCCTCTTTATCAATTTTAGCGGCTACCTCGTATATATCATAGGCTTGTTTGAACCTTCGCCAGTTTTCTGACACATTACCCGTAAATTGGAGTTCAGTGGGCGGCTTTAACCTGTCCATCTTTTGTAGTTTCTTCTGACACCATGTGCTATTAACGGATAACTGAGGCAGCCATTTCTTAGAACCCCTTTATTGATGACGTAAGCAATACATGTTACACAACACAGACTACGATACAAGGGACGTAACTCGTACATACTTTAGACCACGACTATAGCTATTATATGACAATGGCGATGGCCCATCATTTAATTGTTGTATAATGTCATATTTGTTTACACTTATAAATCCTTAGTTTACAGTAAAATACCGTTCGAACATAACATACAACAAGTGTATAAATCACTAGATGTATACATAATTGTATATTTCAAAATGACCAATGTATACATTTGTCTCGTATATATATTTCTAGTTATATGTATATGTATTTTTATAACAGAAACTACAAAATTATTTACAAATGGCATGCCGAGAAAGAACAATGCAAATATGATGCACAATGTCAGAATTTTGATATTTCTGGTTCGAAGCTGCTAGATTTTGGATATCCAATTCTTTGTGAATTTTGGTCAATATCGATCATTATATAATACTAATAATGATAATCTATATGACCAATAAATGTACTGTTGGATATAAAATAACACGTTCTCATTCATGTACATGTAGCTATAAAAGGAAGATAGACTCGTTACAGCTATAAATGAATAATGTATTTTAAATTCAATTTCTCAAGTGGTTTATTGGTTTTATTTACTCCCCCTCCCAATTTATGTCTATGATATTTACGTGTATTGAACTATGAAATACATTTAACACCTTTTCTTTTCGTTATGCTGATTCTTGAAATCCATAGGCCAAGTGAATTTTTATTTATACAGAAACATATTCAAATGGATAATTATATGACCATCATTTTTCGAATTCGTCTCTTTTCATATGACAATATGAAAGTTGATTATTCCCCAGGTTTGATAATTTAGTAAGCTGTTAAAACAGAGATAAGATCTCTACTTAAAAGTTTTTATACAAGGTACACCTGGCTTATACCAGAAACATAAATAACTTATAATTTCCGCTAATCTACTTATGTATTTAGCATGATTTCAGTTGCAATATTTCCTATTTTATATATAATCAAATCGTCACCATAACTGTATACTGTAGATATATCTGTAAAATTCTCGTAACCCCATTTTAGGAATACATATATGACCAAACACCTCACTGCCGTTGTCCTCGTGACGTCACATCCGGTTATCCCCCAAATCAGCAGTTGATATACAGGTAAAAATCGAGCACTTCGGAGGGCGGTATCTCGGTACTGAAGCGGCCGCTTTTGATGCGGTTTTCAACATTCTTGTCAGGAGATCAAACAGAATAACATATCTAAATATATTTTCTATTCCGTGTACACTTTAAGTAAATATAAATATAACGATAGGAATTGTTACATGTATTCTTACAGTAGCAGTGGCGTAGGAAGATGAAACGTCATGGGGGGGGGGGGGAAGGTCCTCAATATTTTGTAACCCCCCCCCCCCCCCCCCGCCACACCTACAGGAGGAGATTAATTCAACTCCCAACCATATAATATATGCTTTATGTTTTTCATATATCACTAAATTTAATCCTTGTACACATTTATAGACAGTGGGGTCGCTAAAAGGAAATTAACGAATACGCAAATTGGCCGAATTAGCGTGTGAGCGTCGAAGGCGCGAGATTTTGGTGTTTTATTAGGGGTCTGACGGTGACCCCCGGGATTAGTTTTATGTATTTTGATGATTTTGCGATCGCCCGACAGCGCGAGATTTTGGTGTTTGGGGGGTCCGGGGGTCTCCCCCCCCCGGAAAAAAATTACGATTTAGAATGGCTTAGATGATTTTTACGATGCATTTTGATGAATTTGCGAGCGCCCAAAGGCGTGAGAATTTGGTGTTAGGGGGGTCCGAGGGTCTCCCCCGGGAAAAAGTTACGATTTAGAATGGTTTAGATGATTTTTACGATGCATTTTGATGAATTTGCGAACGCCCAAAGGCTCGAGAATTTGGTGTTAGTGGGTTCCGGGGGTCTCCCCCGGGGAAAAAAAATTACGATTTAGAATGGCTGAGATGAGTTTTACGATAAAGTTTAATGATTATAAAGCGTTCTTAACATGGTAATTTTTCGATTTAAAGTTACCTGCATTTAGAAATGATAATTGTGTCGTCATAACAATATGCAACCCTACTCGATCTGAATATACCGGCTTCACACCATCGGCACATTGTTGTTCATAAAAAAATGAATTAATTGTCTCGCTAAGACATATAAACAAATTGATCTTTTAAGAGACATTTTCTTAAATAGCACATAGAATCCCTTGATGGACATTTTTAGTCTAGTTTGTGTGTATTGAATTTTCGCTATTTAAGGTTTGACATTATGTGCTTGAACGTTTTAGGAAATGCGCCGCGCAGCAGAAAATTTTCTAGAAGAAGTACGAAAAATGTGTAGGAGGACCCTTTTTTTATAAAATTTCAGTCGGCGAAAATGGGGGGGGGGCAAAAAGACATGTTTGGGGTACGCAGTCTCCAGCCGATTAGTTATATGTATATGCACGGAGTGGACAGAGTACGTCCGTCGCCGTCAATGTCAAGTGTCTAGTGGCTATATATTAAAAAGGCAGTAAAACGTCAAAGACAAAGCACACAACCCAAAACGAGGCATCCATACATATCCCATACTTACTTACTTGTATATCACGTGACATATTAATATACATAACGAACACGTGACAGACGACTATACAGGTAAACGCTCTCTCTCACCAACATAGTACAAACGTATATACGACAAGCTAACAATACTTATAGACGAACACACAATAAGAACATCGCATGCGCGGCGCGTTATATCACACGCATACAAAGTTAAAATAAAATAACATTTAATTAATATTTTAATTAAAACTCTGCTACATACATATAGTTATTTGTGATTCATATAGATATTATTATGTAATAATGTATGTTTGTGTTCGATAAAATGCTCAAGTCAATGATCATAAGACAATATCCAAGGGATTTCAGACAAGCTTTATTCATTTTTAGTAATTTTAAATTTTTCGAATTCCTCTTGTATATTTTTCCGTAGCTTATTAATTATTAGATATTTATGAAGTAATATGTCAATTTTGTTACACTTCGTGAATATATATAATGTTCACAAAAACGAAATAAAAAAGAAACATTTCACAAACATATTTGAAATTTTTTAATTTCAAGAACTATTTATAAAATTACGATATTAAATTGAAAATTCGTCAATGCGTGAAAAACTGAGTAAAAGTGGTCTAAATAGCGATCGAGGTGGTCTTAATTCTGAGGTTGACCAGATTTCATCTCTGACGAGTAAAAATATGATATTCCCGAATATATACTCAGTATTATAGTCAACTTTAATGCCTTTTTCTCAGCACATGATACAAAACACAGTCGTTCCTTTCTATTTCAAAATGTTTTTGACTCAATTACACAAGGGGCGAAACTCTTACGACCTTATAGAAATAATACATTTTTAGCAAATTACATTAATCTCATCCATAATATTTATATACAACATCCCGTCACTGAAATGACAGACAACAGAAGTTGACTGGACCAAGGATAAGTGGTGAATTTGAAAGAAATATATCCAGAAGATACGGTTTGGTATGGTTGCTAGTCGAGAGCTACAAGTAACATAAATCATAGTAAAATTATTTTTATTATGGATGCTATAATAACAGGTACTTTTTTTCAATTTTGAAGACATTATGCGTACAAAAAGTGCGTGCAGTCATATTCTATATTTGCATATCACAGAGTTATCTCCCCTTGCAGGCAGGCATTGATTGTGACGTCATGTGTTTGCGAGCGCAACGTCATACTTTTCGGAGAAAACGACGTGAATTGCGCTTACAAGATAATGACAAAACAATCGATACCTACCCGCAAGGGAGCTAACTCTGTAATGTGCAAAGACGGAATTAAAGCAAAAATAAGTCGTAATTAAACACTCAGTAACGTATAAATCCTTGAGCTCTGCAATTTTGAAGTCAATGATGTTTCAATTCGTCTTTATGAAGTCTGTTTACGTACATTTGTATATTTGTTCACAAATATTGATATGCAGCAAAGCATTTGTGTAAATTCACAAAGTCAATTCTCGTATCATACGACAATACTTAAAGTACCTCGTTTATTTTTATGAATGATCTTTTTGCATCAAGATGCCATATAAGATGAATTAAAAAAAAACTTTTCCGATATGAATGCTGATATACAGAAAAACTCAAAATCAGCTAGAAACCTATTTTTATTTCATAAAATGTGTCTACACAATGGTTTATTATGGTTTCGACTCGAAAACCGGGAGATTTTTCATATTCCGGACATCACTATATCCCTTGGACGGCCGTAACGTATTTATGCGTAATTATTCATTTGCCCCATTTCATGCACCCTTCTGGAGCCCCACTGAGACCCTTGAAAACTGAATTTTTGAAAAGGAGATGTTCGTCCCTATATAGCATGTCCATATCGAATCGGTCATTGCATTAGTGACGTCACAAATCACCTTTGAACATGCCCAAATAAGTCAAAAATTGAGGTCTGAAATCCGGATTTTAGTGTGCGCCCGGAAACCTGTCGTTGTGAGCTTAATTATCAAGATACAAACATGCAGATGGTCTTAAACGATAGAAGAGACATCAAAGTAAGAGAAAATAGAGAGAAAGGAAAAGGAAAGGGGAAAATAGCACCTATTAAAAATTTTTTAAAAAAAGTCCCACGCGCAGGTTTCTGCCTCCCATGACCCGTGCGTGGTGACCATTAGGGGACATCCGGTGACTGTTTTTGCTTGTTCATAGTGTGAACTGTTTGTTATCATTGTGGAAATGGCATCAAACCGAAATCTAGATGCAAACTGCTTTCATAGATGGCATTTGTTATAACCTACTGTCAAAATTGAGTCAAGTTCGAATCCTGACTGCCGTCGAAAGGATATAATGAAACTTTTGAGTCATACTGTCCATATAGCTTTTTAGAAAGGCAAATAAAGAAAACAATCTTTGTGTATATACTTTTTTGAAGTTACAATAAAAATCTATAGCTTTCTTGACTATTCCTTTGAAGTATTAGACATTGCCATTCAATGTCAAAATTGTCAACATTTGTCTTAAAATGAAAATGTAATATCACGTTCTTGTTTTTGACTAATTCTTGAAATTGCAAAAGTTTGTAAAAACAACAGTAGACGTCTAGTGAAATTTATAAAGATATAACATAGAAAATAGTGTGCGTATTTTTCTGTCAAAATTGACAAACTATATGTAGCTCAGGTAAACGAATACAAGTAAGCACAGGTAAAGATTAATTTAGAACTGACTATTATTGGTTTTCCATTGTTCTTATATATCGCTTTTCTTTGTTCTCAAATTGAGGCAAATGGTGAACGCTCTATACTCCGCAACAGCGGCCCGAAAGTTACGGTAAAAGGAATGATATCTTGATAAGAAAACTTTACTAGTAAACTTGTAGACTTAACTTAAGAGTTAATTAAGAATCATTAACATTAAATCTAGATAGCCCTGTTCACTTATTCTTCAACGCAAAAGTCAATTTAGCCTGTTAGGGCACCCTTGGTGGAAGTACAGTTATTATTACGTAATTTTATAAAATAGAATGACATTAATTAATTTGCAAATTATTAGCAATGACCACATTATAACTCATTTAATGTTTACAATATACGAATCCATCATGATTTATACGAAATTATCATAGTCATATAAACATTTTTATAATAAATATTATGGTGGCTGATTACGGCCATCTCGTGTTGTTGTGTTGTCGTGTTGTCGCCTTGTCGAGTTGTCGCGGTCTCAAACTGCGACCACCCGAGATTTAACAGTTAAAATGTCGACTTGTCGCGTTTTTGAACCGCGACAAGTCGACAAGACGACAAGACGACAAGTCGACAACACGACAAGTCGACATTTCAAATACGCTAATTAGCGCGTACAGAATCTCGTGTTGTCGCGGTAAATTGTCGACTTGTCGTGTTGTCGACTTGTCGTGTTGTCGACTTGTCGACTTGTCGCCTTCCTGTTACACATGCGCAAACAATGGATAACACTCGCCATATTGGATTGCTATTGAAAATAATTGTGTGCATGTGTTTGTAACTAGATGAAGATATTTGATAGCAATTTCTTTACCGAGAGTTGGCAAAGTATTTTTCTCTTGACTTATGAATTTCAATAATTTGTTTATTATATGATAATCGTGTAATAATGGTCTGGTCGTGCCGTCTGATTACTCGGCGCAGTAATCGTCATCTGTTAATTTTAAGGTCACTTAAACCGCTAAGGCCTAATAGTTCGAAGGCCCGTTAATTCGAAAATTAGAAAACATTGCATTTTATATAGTTGTTTTACTTCGTGTAAATTGATAGTTTGACATGTTTTCAATAAATTGTGATAAATACATTTTTTCGTCAATTCTTTAAAGTTAACTGCAAATTTCTATGGACGGCAAGTTGTGATTTCTTCAATGAGCATTGCATGATCAAAATACATCAAAATTATCAATTAAAAAAAATCATAAAAAGAAAGAAAGTATCTTACATTTTATAAGATGTCACATAAATGCACATTTTATGAATTATCTTACAAACATATACCTAATGTAAAGCTTATGTCCCATGTAATTTGGTTGCATTAGGGATAACATGGCTGCATGAATGGATGATATATATCACCAATTCTAACCTGCATACATGTATGAAATATGTATTTCACGACTTATTTTTGTGTTTCCTTCTTCTTCCTTTTACTTGTTAACTCTCTCCTTTTTCAATGATGAAAATGGTTCGCATTATGGTAATTTTTCCCCTTATTCGTATACAAAAATCGAAAGACCACTTCTTTGGATCCCTCAATTCTGTATGCTCTATTATAAAGCAGCAAGCTCCGTTTACTCAAAATGAATATTCAAGAATAAACAACGCAACAAGGATTTTTGGCAGAAAACTGGCTCACCTTTTATGAAGGCGGCCGAAAATATTTATTTTGACTTAACCCAAAATATTTATCGAAAAAAATTTTGAGTGAAGGTGCGGCCACATAATGAACAAGTATGGACAATAATGCAAAAAAGATACTCTTAAAGTTGACACACATTCATATGGCTATCAGTAGAACATAGTGTATTGGCACATAACATAATGAGCAAGGATGGACAATAATGCAAAAAAGATACTTTAAAGTTGGCACACATTTAACTGGCTAACAGTAGAACATAGTTTATTGGTACATAACATATTGAGCAACAGGGAAGTGGATTAGGGTGGGAAATTCTAAAATTTCTTGTCTTACAAAATGGCGTCTTAAATTTTTTTCTGTCAGCAAAGAATGACATATGCGCATGTCCGTTACGTTTATGACGATCACGTGATATAAACTGACCAATCAAAGAACAAAAACATAAAACCTAAAGCGGGGAATACGAATTGTGAAAAAAGTCGTCTATTGCATAGACTTTTTATTTTTCCCCTTATTCGTATACAAAAATCGAAAGACCACTTCTTTGGATCCCTCAATTCTGTATGCTCTATTATAAAGCAGCAAGCTCCGTTTACTCAAAATGAATATTCAAGAATAAACAACGCAACAAGGATTTTTGGCAGAAAACTGGCTCACCTTTTATGAAGGCGGCCGAAAATATTTATTTTGACTTAGCCCAAATTATTTATCGAAAAGAATTTTGAGTGAAGGTGCGGCCTAAAGAGCGCCAAAAAGTTACTTATGTATTACCTTAATACATATGGAACTGCCGCCACCCTTGCTGCGTATAAACAAAAATGTATATATATATCTAAACAAAACAATATGATAACTTCAATGCATATAACAGAAGCAAATAATGTTGGAAACACATTCAGTGTCCAAACAGATTTTACAACAAGTCTTTTATGGCATATATATCTGCAAATACCAAATGTTACAGAGTAAAACACAGTACATCAAAAGAAAACTTAGAGTCATAGAAAAACCACCAGGGAACGGGCGTACCGCCAATGAGTTCCCAGTCGCAGATCTAGTCTCTACATCAAAGACAAATATCAAACTTACATCAACATGTAAACCACAATGAATTTTATACCACAATGACCTGGACGTACCGTCACTATAGCCTGTGTGGAACAAATAACATTGTGAAATCAACATGTATGAGGAACCAGCCAGGACTAGGGCGTACCGCCACTTAGGACCTACCTGATACCATACATAATGTTAAAGAGTAATCCTTTACAACCACAATCCTATTCATAAAATTGACCCAATACTGAAAAATCGGTGGGGAAAAAAATTGCAAAGATACACACATCTCTGCCTGACAAGATTACTGAGTACATAGTAAATGTCGCACATAAATTGAGATCCAACTATTCATGGTTTGGGGGGAGGGTTGTCATGTAACTACCGAGTCATTGGTGTGTGAAATGGCAGGAGACGAATATAGACCTTAAAAGCGTCACTTTTCCATCGACCAAGACTTCATATTTGAGAATCAGACAAGCCCAATATATTAGCAGCAAATGATGCCCCACCTATAAATGAGTGACCCTTGAATCGAGTCACATCAAGTCCGCATATGGACAAGCATTGTTTTGTCAACGAGTCAAAACGTCTGCGTGAGAAAGCGTCACCACGTTTAGTTTGAAAGAGACAGCCCGGTTTTGTACCGCGATGCCTTAGATATGTCATTAAGTATTGCACAGGGCAGTGACCATGTGCTACTGCCTTGATAGGTATAGTGTGAGGTTTACCACCTAGGTTATGTTTAAAATGCCGAAATGTAATGAGTATCTGTTTTGGTATATTGTTGTGAAACTCAAAATCGACATCCTGTAATTGAATCACCTTGTCATCCTGTGAAGTATGACTGGAAAGTAATTCACCCAATCTAGCTAAGGCGTGAAAGGCTACAGAGAAGACAGCTGGCATAAGAGCTTGCTCATATGGGCATGCTGTAACCTTACATGTTGAAGAGCAGAGAGACTGTAATATTGATAAAGTAATTGGAAGTCGAGAATCAAATGAAGGGGCTATAAGTGTAGCACCTTGAATAGCTTTACGAACAAGAAATGTTTTTGTCGGATCACTATACAAATTCAGCTTATGAATATATGCTAAGGCTGAGAGTTGGGACGTAATTGTGCTTGGTGCCTTGCCAAGTTGAAAGGCATGGGGTATATAAAGGGCAACTGTACCCTGACATACAGGTAGGGTAAAACGATGTCCTAGAACCTCGATACAAAATTTCTCGAACGTCATTAAGGACTGATCATACAGTTTCCTCGATGTTGGTGCTAGAGAAGCACTTATGAGGTGGGACAAGGTTGGAAGAAGATTTTTTGATCCACTTCGCTGGGCACTGTCGTTGGACAAATCTCGGCTGTGGGCAGCAACATTTTGAACTGCTGAATCTGCAAACGAGACAAAGCATCAGCCAGGATATTTTTACAACCCTCAATGTGTCTAGCCTTAATCAATATATTGTGTCGTATACATACAAGCACTAGACTTCTGACCATTTTCATGACTATAGGATCACGAGAAGATTGAAAGTTAAGCACTGACACCATGTTCAAGTTATCTGAATAGAGCCAAATGGCTTTATTGGTCAACTCGTCAGCCCAAGTGAAAACAGCTACTACAATGGGGTATAATTCGAGCAAATTAATGTGTGGCTTCGAAATGTCATCATGCCAAACCCCATGTAACCATTTATTTCCAAAAACAGCCCCAAAACCGATTGAGGATGATGCATCAGTATACAGTTGTAATGTATTGGAAGACTCCCAAATGTCAGATAAGAAAAAAAACATTTCCCATTGAAATTGTCTAAAGATTGTCCCCACATTGCCAAGTCTGCTCGCCCTCCAGAATTTAAACGTATTTTATAGTCTGGCTTCTGAATTCCTATAGTTAAATCAATTAATCTTCTTAGGAAGGGCCGTCCTGGTAAAACGACACTTGTCGCAAACTGCATTTTTCCAATCACATATTGCAACTCTTTTAGGGTGATCTTTTCCTACATGAAAATTCTTTACACAATTGTTTACATTCACGGAGTTTATCATCTGTGAGGCGTGCCTCCATCAAAATGCTATCAAGTGTTATACCGAGGAAAGGGAGTATTTGTTCAGGCCCAACAGTTTTTTTCCGGGGCAATTGGCACACCTAACTGAGAACAAAAGGCTTGGAAATCATGTAAGCTCTGAAGACATGTGTTATAAGACGATTCAATAAACAAAAAATCATCTAACACTTTGACAATTGCTGATGCTTTGCCTCGTTGATACATAATCCACTCTATGGCTGAGGTGAAAGCCTCAAAAACACTACAACTTTCAGCAAGACCCATTGGTAAACATTTATCAAAATAAAATTGGCCCTGCCAAAGAAATCCCAGCAAGTGCCGCTGACTCGGATGTATTGGAATAATTCTAAAAGCACCTTCAATGTCAGATTTTGCAAGAAAAGGTGACTTAGCTTTTTTAATGAAATTGATTGCATGTTGAGTGGTTTTATACTGAACACTGGTAAATTTTTCAGGTATACCATCATTAATGGAATTTCCTTCTGGATAACTAAGATTGTGAATTAAACGAAATTTATTGGGATCTTTTTTTAGGCACAATACCCAAAGGGCTTACTTGAATCGAATCAAAAGGGGGTTTCACAAAAGGGCCAGCGATACGTCCTGCTTTAATTTCTTTGTCAAGTTTTTGGTTCACTTCAGGCATTTCTTTGGCAGATATCAAATTCTTGCATGTTTTACTAGATGCTGTACCGTTAAAATGAAATTCAAAACCAAACGTAAAACCATTGATTAAGAAGGAGGCCTTTTCTGGATCATACCCTTGTAAGGCTTTAGCCAAAACCACGGGATTAACAGGTGTCACTATCTCATTGACCGAAGCGCCAGCGATTTCCGCGCATGTAACCGCGGGGTTGGAAGTTGTGGAAGTTTTGTCTGGGACCATAGCGTGTTCCACGAAACCGAAAATTCTGTGGCCGAAAGGTTTGTGTATCGCTATTAGGATTATCAGCAAAACCCAATACAGGACAAGCTGTACTTGCGTGCTTTGCACCACAAACCCCGCATTTATGTAATATCTACAACCGCTGCAATGCTCGCCACGCGCAAACCTATGGCAGATATTGGGAGTCTGTGCATGTGCTGTTGAAGAAGCACGACGGGTAAGGGCTTCATGCCACAATTACAATTGGCATTCATCCCAACGCAACGAACAAGCGGGATTTGCCATCAAGAGGCGGAAATTCCTATCGTAATACCGCCAATCCGCGTGTTTGTTAGCCAGGTTACGAACCAATGACAAATACTTAAGTAACCCAGGAAAGGCCTCCTTGTTTTGCTCAACACTACAAAACACTGATATAAAAATATTGCACTTGTTGGTCCATTCATCAATACTTAGAGTTTTAGTCTGAGCAGATTTCTTCACTAGTTGCAGGGATGGTTGGTCATCTGAGGTTTTAACTACCATGGTCATGTGACCATCTATGTCTTTATCAGTCAAAGTTGCCATGTCGACAAATTTGTTAGCTAAAATTTTTTGTCGAACTGTTTCTGTGACCATAAGGTGAAGGGGCACAGATTGAGACACAAATTGTTCTGTCTGTGGAGCGGCATCAGTAACTCCTGGAGCAAATAATAAGTTGGTGGCTGCCACCAAACCCTCACCGATTGCATGTCAAGTAGAGGCATGGACTGTAGTCTCCGGAAGTTGACCACTGGTGCTAGAGGACGTCAAATTACCAGGTAATACATCATTTGTTGGCAGGTTGCTTCTGGCCTCTTTCAGTCCAGCTTCGAAAGCCTCTTTAATGAGGTTTTGTAATTGTGAGAAGGGCATGGATACCTCCTGATCCCCATCATGATGTCTGGTCTCCTCTTGTACAGACTGGGTTTCCACAGAGGACACTACTACTTCTGTAGTGGGAGGAGTCTGATCAGTAGAGGAAGGTGGCTGTACCGTAGCGGAAGGAGACTGTCTAGATGATTTCTTTTTGGAGCCAACAAAGGGGTTCTGTAAGGCTGCCTTCCGCTTGGGAGGCATTTTGCCAGTGTATACCTGAAAAAAGTCAAATTTGGTGACCCGCACTAGATTACTCTGTTTATCTTAAAACATCAACAAAATAATAGGATCCCATATGAGTTAAGACTATAATATGTTGTTTATCTTCAAAATATCAACAAACTAATGATTCTCCATGGTCTTTAAATTAATATAAGGAAACCCCAAGGATAAATTGATACATTAGTCATTATTATGATTGATATATCTACAATAATACATAATTATCGAATATTTTATGCAAAATACTCATCTGAACCTGGATGCTTATGTTTGATATAGAATTGAATAACACTATATAGCTATATAAAAGTTTAATTCGCGGGCATGTCGCAGATAAAAACGCGGGCACTTGGGCGAGAAACAAAATTGCAGTCACTGAAAATATGAACGCGGGCCATAGGCAAAATAATAAAATTGGACTATAATAACGCGGGTACACTATTAAGCCTCTCAGAGTTTACACCGCTGCCGAAACAGATATCGCGTATATACTGGCATAAATACCAGTAAAGCCCCGATTGGCTGTGTACATAACACTTTATTTTTTTTGTTAACTTTTTTTAAGTGATGTTATTGATATTAAGTATTTTTTAATTTTTAATTTTTTTTTTTTTTTTTTTTTTTAAATATATTTTTATGTATATATGATTATGAAAAAAAATATCTGCAATTACTCATTAATTCCATACTGATATGTATCACAGCAAAAGTATGCTAACTACAGGTGTTTTGGGCTGCAATATATATTTAGTTGTAAACTATATGTAGGCTTAGTGATAATAGATCTCATTCCGTGTAAAGGGAAGTAATCCCGAAATAAATCTCTGACCACAGGACATTGTCATTGTCTACCGAAACAGGAAAATTTGTAAAAAAAAATTATTGGGCAAGAGCATAGATAATACCACCTTTTACTGAGCGATAATAAGGTTTTAAGCAATGAAAGTGCACACCATCTGATCCTAACAAATCATGTTCATCCCAGATCACCCTGGTATGACGCCAGAAGGTAACATCTTGGAAATTATTAAGTCTATGAAGCAATAGCTCATTGGTTTCGGCCACACGCGAATTGTATATTGAAATCGCAACATCACCTTTATGACGACGTGTTCGCTCTCGCCGAAACAACAGACAAACAACGACATGCCTGGTACCCCTGGACAAGAGTTCCTCGGTGAAAGACATAATAGCGTCAACCACACGCTCAGGCAAACCTCTAGCCCGAGATACTCTGGCCCTGACACCAGACTTAGACATTATGACAGATAGACGTCTGGTTTAGGGCCAGAGCGCAGTAGTACTCGAAAACCTGGAATAAGCCGACACCGTTTGGTATCGGGCCAGGTACTCTACGGGCTAGCAAACCTCGTGGCCTACTTAGGTAATTTCCGCCGCATTGTAAACAAATGACGTCGTAAAAAGATGTCGAACCGGGAAGCTCAAAACGAGAAGCGATACGTTGCATATTAGCCCCTGGGATACCCACGAAATCCACAAGATCACGAGATAAACCAAAATTAGCCCGCGATGGGGAGTCATTGATATATGAAGCGAGACGCGCAATGAAACTGTGGCCGATAACCAAAACTCGAGCAGGGTCTGACATAGTGACCCAAATTTGTGTGATAACTGAACCGTAAAATAACACAAAAACTTACCCAATTTGTAATTGACCAATCAGTGATATGAATCTAGTTACTGGTAGTGGTATAACGTCTTCAACGCCGATATAAACGAACGAAATTCTAAAATTTCTTGTCTTACAAAATGGCGTCTTACAATTTTTTCTGTCAGCAAAGAATGACATATGCGTATTACGTATATGACGATCACGTGATATAAACTGACCAATCAAAGAACAAAAACATAAAACCTAAAGCGGGAAATATGAATTGTGAAAAAAGTCGTCTATTGCATAGACTTTTTATTTCTGGGAAACTAATAACCAGGATTGCAGTGTACATATACAATCTTTCATATCGGATACGTTTACGTACATGTATTGCAAGATTATGCTTTTTTTCACAATTTTTAAAATTAGTCACATTTCGCTTTTTGTCGGTGACCCTACGTACGCTACATTTGTGATAAATGTAGTGTAGCGTAGTGCAATCATCCGTGGGTCACTGAAGATGGTGTCAATTAATCTAGAGTTACACATATCTTAGCAAGTTTACTACTGTGTCTTGTAAGGCAGGTGACCTATCGACATCACTTTTATTTGTCGTCTATCACCATTAAACATAACAATTCCATCATCTTCTCAACTGGTCCGAATTCAACTAAACCTGTTAGGGAACATGTGTAGGATAAGGTAAAGTGTAAAAATCAAGCAGCTGATCTCAATAGGGTAGCAGATCTACATATATATGTAGATATTTGAAAAATCTTATAATGTTGTCACGCCTAGGAATCAAAGTTCAATATACGCTATTCGGATAATATATACATGTACCTATATCATAGATGATGTATGGTGGCTGGGAACATTTTGTTTTATTAATTACCAGATTTTATGTATCGATTGGTTAAATTATATGTGCCGCAACATTACGCCATCTTCAAGTCTCAATTGGAATTTTTAAATTTGATGTACGGAATTTAGCTATGTATACTCTATTCATTTCCGATAATTTTATAAGATAATTTTCAAATCCAAATTCTTTTTATATATTAGATAAGTTTGCCCTCTTGAGGAATTTTCCACATCTGAGAACCATTTTTGTATAAACTGATCTTGAAGGCGCTGTTTCATAAAACTTTTATACCCTTGTTTTAATCCTGCCTGATTTTTTTGAAATGAGGTTTCTTTGAACAGAGTATTTATTGTGTTTATGATAGAAGTAAACAATTTCCCAAGACAACTTATAAGGGTTATTGCTCTATAATTATCCGGATCTTGCTCACTTCCTTTATTTTTGTACATGGGTTTATAATACCAATAGTCCAACTCTCAGGTATTAATCCTGTATCCAAAATGACATTAAAAAGTTTACAATATATAGTTATTAGTTCAGGTGGTGAGTTTTTAAGTAATTACTATTCATTTAATATCTTGTCAATACCAGGGGCCTTATTATTTTTTTAACTGTTTAATAGCATTAAGTAATTCAATTTCAGTTATTTCACTATTCAATATATCATCATCATCATCATCATCATCAACATAACCATCATCATCACCCTCCTCCTCACCATCATCATCATCGTCACCATCATCATCATCATCATCACTACTAACTTCATCATCATCATCATCATCGTCGCTATCATCATCATCACTACCATCATAATCATCATCATCATCATCATAACTTCCACTTCCATCATCATCATAATCATCATCACCATCATCATCATCATAATCATCATCGCCACTTCTATCATCATCATTATCATCATCAGCATCATAATCATCATCATCATCATCATCATCATCATCATCATCACCACCACGATTAATCTTTTTGAAATATCTATAGAAAATATTTAAGGGAATACAAGGGGATTTCTTTGTCGACTGACTAAATTTATTCAAAGTTTTCCAAAAAGCCTTAGGATTTCATCTTGATAGTGTTCTCAGTTCTTTCGCACATTTCTCTTGATATTTTTTAAAATTAATATGAATTATATTTAACTTTATATTTATATAATTAATTTATAATTATATTTAATTGTGTTTTGTTTTCTCTTGACTTATTGATTTTTTTTAATATAATTAAATGCGTTACGGGCTACTTTACATTCTTTGTTAAACCATGGCTTACTTTGTTTACTACAGGCTTTACTTTTGTGAGCCAGGTTTACACCAAATACATTTGACGCTGTAGACGTCAAAACTTTACTCAAGTCCTCAACAATATTGTTAATATCTGTATGATTTACATCAGTAAGTGTCACTATTTCATTTAGTTTTGCATTAATATCTTGTAATTTAATATTCGAATTTAAATTAAGAGCAGATACAAAATCGTTTGTTTTCATAGAATTCCATTTAACACTAGGACTTACTTACTTGGTTTTTAGATTTCGAACCAATTTCATAGTTGATATTTACTTTGAAGTGAAGTTGTTTATGAACTTCGGAGAACATCGGATTAAATTCACAGACTTCAGATACAGCTGACAAAAGAAGATAGTCTACCACGCTTACATCTCGACATGTCGTTTCTCCTATAAATATATCTTTTCCTATCTTCTATAAATATAGAACATCGCTTACATAACGCAATAAGTCGTGTCCCATACCTGTTTGGATTACTGTTATCCATGCTATATCTAGTTAAAGGAACATTTTGATCAAGAAGCTGTTGAATTGAATACATGTTATTGATATCATTATTATTATCAGAAATATTTAGTATACCAAAAAGATTTTCATCCGGTACAATATAATCAGATGATGTCGCTGATCTCGCATAAAAATCACCAGTTAAAATTATGTTATGATTATATTTAGAAAGGGCTATCAATTCATCTTCCAAATCGGTAAAGGCATTTCCTGACGAATATTTGGAATATTCTGGAGGAATGTACACACATCCAAATAAAACATTGTTATGTATTAATGATTTGTTTTTAGTTATTTCAAACCACTGTAAAACTCCGATTCGGTTTTATGAAAATGCAAAACATCAGCCAATATCTGCTTATATATAACAATAATTCCACCGGATTTTTTTTTACACTTCACCCTATTTGTCAAATGATAATTATAACCATTGGGTACTATAATTTCATCAAGGTTATAGGTCTTCGTCTCCACACACATAAAAAATGTCATATTTTGTAATCAAAGACAGAAAATCAGGGTTATTTAACTTTGATTTTAACCCGCAGACGTTCAAAAATCCAACTTGAAGTTGATCAGTTTGTGTATTGCCCGTCCCGGGGTCGTCTCATCCTCGATACTCCAGGGGTTCCGATCAGTTACGATCTCTACACCCCTGGACTATCTCATCGTAAAACTGGAGGCAACAGAACAGAACAGGTAATTTAGTCCTTTGATGTACATCAAAAGAACCGTATAACGGTACACTGTGGTTGACTATGTGGCTTTGAAGTTGGGCGTCGCTCTCTCTGTAGTCTTCAAAGGAAATCTTTGCTGGTCTGTGATTGGTCAAATATTTTCAGCTGAGCTGCCTTCAATTTCACTATGAGATAGTCCAGGGGTGTAGAGATCGTAAGTGATCGGAGCCCCTGGAGTATCGAGGATGGGGTCGTCTGGGCGACTGTCCTACATATTGTTTACCCGTTCCTCACGTGCACGAGGTCGTCCTCTGTCATGGTCGGGTCCATTCCAACGGACTTGCCTATTTGGTCGATCGGGTGGTGGCGCGTTCGATGACGAAGGGGCCTCATACGGGGTGCCATTAACAATTAATGTGTCGTACACCAATTTAACCCGATTACCATTGTGTTTGAGCTCCCTCATTTTAGGGTACAAGTTGGCTCTTCGTTGCGCGATCTCAGGTGGGAATTGTTGGAAGACAGAATACTGTCGCAGATCCCTAAGGTTTTCTGGCGCTGCTTTTAACACTCTCTCACGGTCCGCGAACCTAACAAATTTCGCTAAAATTCCCCTGGGCTTCCCATCGGAGAGGGGACGGAGTCGATGTACATTGTGGAATGGAATGTCATTTGCGTCTTCTAGTTTTAGATATGTCTTGACAAATTCTTTTAACACCAATTCTGTTTCTCGTCCATCGTTTGTATTTTCTGCCTGTGTCTCTGGAATACCGTTGAAAATCAAATTGTATTTCATGTTGTGTGTTTGTTGTTTTAACTCTTCTTCTTTCAATGTGAAATTTTCGTATTCCAAGCTTTCATTTGCACGTTCCACATGCGCTATTCTGTTTTCCACTTCATAATGGTGTCCTTCTTGTTTTTGTAACAATTTGTCTTGTCTAGTTACAGTTTCTTTTAAGTTTTCTGTTTCACATGTCATGTTTACAATCGTTTTCTCCATTTGCTCAAATTTTTGGTGAATTTGTTGTAATAAATCCAGTTTCGGTAACTGCTCACCCATAAAACTGTCAATTTTTCTAACTTTTCACTGAGTATTTGAATATTACTAAATATCATTTGCATTGCAATATCTGGGACTGCAGGTGGTGTCGGTGGTGGTAACTGCAATCGGGTAGGTTGTCCGGCCATATATGATGAGAAAGATTATTTTATATTATGATATTCATTTCGTAAAATGAACACATATTTTGTGTATTAGGAATTTCTAGACCCAGAAATACTTATTGTGTACTTTTCTTTTGCAAGAGTTCCATTGTATTAAATGTCCCCTGGAAGTATCTATGCTCCACCATTTGTATACTATTGTATGAATTACGGTAGTCAAGTTACACAATCAAACTTCCCATGGTTAAATCTTACCGTATTACAATAAACAAATTTTATAAGAAATAATATTTATATTATGTACATTGTGATGTATGTTGATGATCAAAATACATGAACTAATTACCAGAAAGATGGGCACAACACC
The DNA here is from genome assembly GCF_041381155.1 of Argopecten irradians. NCBI lineage: Eukaryota > Metazoa > Mollusca > Bivalvia > Pectinida > Pectinidae > Argopecten > Argopecten irradians. Next base: position 30,231,757 of record NC_091147.1, on the reverse strand, counting down.
TTATCTGTTCTATAACGCTTTGGACTAAATGAAAGTTTAAATGATTTTTTTCTAATCGTTTTACATCAAATTCTTTATTCTGTTCTACACACATAACCGATTACAGTAATTAGTAATAATAGATAATATTTCGTCGTATCATCCGTGTTCTCTTCAATTCTTCAAATTGAATAATAAGTTTTAACCGATTAATTTTTTTTATTAAGGAGATCTTACCATATTAAGTTGATATACATGTACATTTATCCTCTCTGTTACTATTCATTGTACAAACATTTTTGTTCTGTGTTCTGACAACATCCTTTGTTTTGTTAATATTCAATTGATTTAATATTATAATTTCCGTTAAGTATAATACATTTCAAAAGAGTTAACAATGGGGGAAAATATAATTTTAAGCAATTTTGTACATCGAATATCTTACAAACACACCAAATATTCACAAGCACTGACGTCAGTTTTCTATATTCAAAGATAGTGGCTATTTCATATGATTTGCGCATGTGTAACAGGAAGGCGACAAGTCGACAACTCGACAAGGCGACAACACGACAAGGCGACAACACGACAAGTCGACAAGGCGACAACACGACAAGTCGACATTTTACCGCGGCAACACGAGATTCTGTACGCGCTAATTAGCGCGTTTGAAATGTCGACTTGCCGTGTTGCCGACTTGTCGTCTTGTCGTGTTGTCGATTTGTCGCGGTTCGAAAACGCGACAAGTCGACATTTTAACTGTTAAATCTCGGGTGGTCGCAGTTTGAGACCGCGACAACTCGACAAGGCGACAACACGACAAGGCGACAGCACAACAACACGAGATGGCCGTAATCAGCCACCATAAAATATAGATAATTATAAGATTGCTTTAACCACTTTACGTCACATTACCTCAGTCTTATTTTGTTACAATATACTTTCGCACTATATAGCACATAACTTCGCGGTTTATTAAGAGTACACTGGGTTTTTTTTCTTTATGGCTCCATAACGTAAAAAAATATTACAGTTAATCCTTAAATAGGCTAGTATATTTACCCTAAAAATTAGGAGTAATCTGACAAAATTGCAAAAGAATTTATTTATACACATTTTAATCTAGAATATACTGTCTTACTACATTAAAAAGTCCCAAAAATTTTGAGAAGGGGAAAATGCTAAAAATAGCCTCCAAAGATGACAATAGCATCCACTGTTTTCCATAAAAATGCAGCAAAACGGATAAGACGTTGATAAGTGTTTCTTATCAATAATAATTGCAAATCGTTATTTTTCTCTTGAAAACAATCTATTTTGTTCTTGCTTGGTTTTACTCGAAGCACAGTAGACTTCATATAAGATTAATTAAAGATTTACAGCAGATGTCGCGATATGCGCATGCGCGTGCTTCCGGAAATCAAATCTCGATCGTGCGTTTTCCATCGTCATCGTCCTCCGTCGTCAGCAGTATGTAAACTTTTCACATTTTAAACCTCTTTTCTAAAGTTCTACTGGTGATATTGAGCTGAAAGTTGTCTGATATGATCCTTACATGGTCCAAACTAAACATTTTTTTCATGGGTCGATACTAGATCAAAGATGGCCGCCACGGCTGCCATCTTGAAAACACAATTTTGATATTTTTCAAGTTCTGCAAGTGCGATTTTGCTGAAAATTGCTTGAAATAATCCCGACATGCTTCTAACCAAGTGTTGTTATTTCATGGGTCAGCACGAAATCCATGGTGACTACAATAGACACCATATTGCAAAACAAATTAAATAAAAAAACATCTTCGTCAGTTCTACTGGAAGGGCAACCTAAGAAGTGTTGTTTTTTCATAGACACTCAAAATATCTCAAAATCCAAGGTGGATGCCAAAGTTACTATTTAAGTACAATGTACCCAATGCCTCTAGTTTTCGATAAATCCCCGTTGTAGTATACACAAATTATGTACTATGTCCGCAGTGGTCGAAGTGCACTGTATGAATTCCGGAAATAAGCGATCGCCGAAGTGAGATATATTGTTGAAGAAAGTGACCTAGTTGGATCAATACGATGTTTACTACATATTATCATTATTATGAAAATGGATGTGAAATGATTAAGACCAAATGATCTGTGTTAGCTATGTCAAAGCCTAGTCAGAAACTTAGTGATATTGTGGAAGATTCTAAAGTGTCTGTTGAGATTAAGAGCTCAGAGTCTAATAGCGTCTTGGAGAAGTACTCTCCCTTCATTTCTGAAGGTTTTGTTTCACTTACTAGTGATATTACCAACTTGAAACCTGTGAAGATTTTGAGAGATACTGGGGCTTCTCATTCTTTAATATTAGATGGCGTAGTGCCTTTGTCTGAGGAGACCTAGTGTGGTAGTAGTGTTTTGCTTCAAGGTGCAGAGTTAGGTTTTGTTAATGTGTCTCTCCATTCTGTTTATTTAAAGTCAGACTTGGTTACTGGGCCTGTCACCATTGGTGTTAGACCGGAACTTCCCATAGAGGGCGTGTCGCTCATTTTAGGCAATGACTTGGCTGGAGAGAAAGTTAGGGTAGATCCCTTAGTGTCCAGTATTCCAGATAAAACAGGTGGTACTGAGACTATTCAACAGGAATTGCCTGGTATTTTCCCTTCTTGTGCTGTATCTCGTTCAATGAGTAAGAAGGTTTTTGATGTTGCAGTAGTTGAGGATCATTTTTGTCCAGGGTTAGGTAACACTTTCTTGGCTCATGATATAGAGGATGTCGGGGGCAAGTGTGATCTTTTGAGTAATCCTGTAGACTTTGATAGTGATAGAGATGTTCCTAACAAGGGTACTTCTTTGGCTGACATGATGAGTAAATCAACTTTGTCTAGAGAGGAGCTTATAGTAGAACAGGAAAAAGATCCTGAAATCTCATTATTGTGTAATCGGGCTTTGAGTGAGGAAGAGGCTGAGAAAGTCCCGGTTTGTTACTTCCGTCGGTCAGGTGTGTTGATGCGCAAGTGGCGTCCCCCTGATGTGTCTCCCGAGGAAGACTGGAAGGTTGTCAATCAAATAGTTGTCCCACCGAGGTATAGGCAAGATATTCTGAGTTTGTCTCATGATGTACCTATGGCAGGGCATTTAGGTGTGACCAAGACTTATAACAGGATCTTAGATCACTTCTTTTGGCCCAAGTTGAAACGGGATGTGGCTGATTTTTGTAGGTCTTGTCATACTTGTCAGGTGGTAGGGAAACCTAATCAGAAAATCCCTGTTGCACCTTTGCACCCCATTCCAGCATTTGAGGAACCATTTAGTAGAGTCATTATAGACTGTGTAGGTCCTCTACCCAAAACTAAGTCTGGGAATGAGTATCTTTTAACTATTATGTGTGCTTCCACACGCTTTCCTGAAGCCATTCCACTCAGAAATATTAAGGCCCCTAACATAGTCAAGGCTTTGGTTAAATTCTTTACATTGGTTGGTCTTCCAAAAGCTGTCCAATCGGACCAAGGTTCGAATTTCATGTCTGGTATTTTTCAACAAGTCATGTACCAGCTCCAGATCAAGCAGTATAAGTCTAGTGCTTATCATCCAGAGTCTCAGGGTGCTTTAGAACGTTTTCATCAGACATTGAAGAATATGATGAGATCTTATTGTTTTGAAAACAAAAGAGATTGGGACGAAGGCATACACATGTTGTTGTTTGGTGTTAGAGAATCTGTACAAGAATCTCTTGGTTTCAGTCCCTTTGAACTTGTGTTTGGACACACTGTACGTGGTCCTTTGAAAATTTTGAAAGACAAAATTTTGGACGAAGATTCTAAAGTGAATCTCTTACAGTATGTGTGTAATTTTAAGCAAAGGTTGACAAGGGCATGTGAACTGGCAAAAGAAAATTTGGCCGTTGCTCAAACCAAAATGAAAACAGTATGATAAAGATGCCCGTGCAAGAAGTTTTGATCCAGGTGACAAAATTTTGGCTTTATTACCAATACCGAGTCAGCCTTTGCAAGCTAGATATTTTGGACCTTATGTTGTTGAGAAAAAGGTCGACGATGTTAACTACATTGTACAAACTCCAGGGAGGCGCAAGAAAACTCAATTATGTCATGTTAATATGCTTGAGAAATATGTAGATAGAGAAGAGAGCAAGACCTCTCAACCTATTGCCACTTTGGCCTCTGTACCATCACAAAGTGAAAGTACAGCTGATATTTGTAAATTAGACATAGATGGTGGTGTACAAGATGTAGGTTTAGACTGTGGTGTTAAGTTACGGAACTCAGATGTGTTCGTGAACTTGGACAAGAAACTGTGTCATCTATCAGAAAAGGAACGCAATGAACTGAAAGATTTGATACTTGAGTTTAAACATTTGTTTCCCGATACACCAGGCAAAACAGATGCTATCTATCACGACGTGGATGTGGGTGATGCGCCACCTGTCAAGCAACATCCTTACCGTGTCAATCCTTTGAAAGAAGAACATTTAAAGAAAGAAATTCAATACATGTTGGACAATGATATTATTGAACCAAGCAAAAGTGAATGGAGCTCTCCATGTGTTCTGGTGCCAAAGCCAGACAAGACATATCGGTTCTGTACTGACTTCAGAAAAGTAAACTCTGTCAGTAAAACAGACTCTTATCCGATTCCAAGGATTGACTCATGTATTGACAAACTTGGCAAAGCCAAGTACGTAAGCAAGTTTGACCTGTTGAAAGGGTATTGGCAGGTGCCATTAACAGAAAGAGCTAAAGAAGTGTCGGCATTTGTGACCTCGCAAGGTTTGTACCAGTACAAAGTTATGCCGTTTGGTATGAAGAATGCCCCGGCAACATTTCAACGTCTTCTTAACAGCGTTATATCAGACCTGGAAGGCTGCGATGGATACATTGATGACGTCATCAACTACCACGACACGTGGGAAGACCATCTACGCGGGATTCGTGAATTCTTCGAAAGACTCACTACCATGAAATTGACTGTAAACTTATTGAAATGTGAATTTTGTCATGCAACTGCTGAATTTTTAGGCCATGTTGTAGGACAGGGGCAGGTTAAACCTGTTCAGGCCAAAGTAGAATCAATTATAGATTTTCCAACTCCTGGAGGCAAGAGAGAGCTGATGAGATTTCTTGGTATGGCTGGATACTACAGAAAATTTTGTCAAAATTTCTCTGTAATAGCAGCTCCACTTACTGCTTTGTTAAAGAAAAATGTCAAATTCGCCTGGTCAGACGAATGTAAGTCTGCCTTTGAGAAACTGAAAGCCATACTATCAAACTCACCAGTTCTGACTGCTCCAGATTTTAATAAACAGTTTAAACTGTTTGTTGACGCCAGCGATGTAGGTGTTGGTGCTGTTTTGATGCAAGAAGGTTCTGAACAAATTGACCATCCAATTTGTTATTTCTCGAAAAAGTTTGACAAACACCAGAGAAATTATTCCACCATTGAGAAAGAATGTTAAGCGTTGATTTTGGCCTGGAACCAATTTGATGTATATCTCTGCACTACAGTTGTGCCTGTGTTGGTCTTCACCGACCACAACCTTTTGACTTTCATTGGGAAAATGAAAAACAAAAATCAAAGAATTCTCAGTTGGGGTTTGACTTTGCAAGAGTACAATCTTGACATCAAACATATCAGAGGGAAAGACAATATTCTGGCTGATGCTTTATCAAGGATTTAAAGGTTACTTGATATTTCAAGAAAGTTTCCTTTTCAAGAAAACTTTCTTTTCTTTAAGGAGGGGTGTGTTATGTATGACACTAAATACATGTTTTTATAAGGGAGATAACTCCTATAGCTTTATTATCAATACATCCTATAAAGGTCATATCATTGATTTAGGTTATAGAACTTTCTAGAATATTATCATGTATAAACAAATATGTTTGTAAACATGTTGATTATAAGTAGAGATCTAGAATGATCTATTTCCAGAAAGTTCTGTGTGTTTATTTGTTTACTGTTTTTAGTTAGATATTTCTAGAAGTAGAAGGTTCTCCAATATTCTTGAATTAGGGTTTAGCTATATATACTCCAAGTGTCCAATGCTAATCAGAACTGTAATGAGACCTGTAATGAGACATATCAAGAATTGTACAGTGCCATATTAGATTCTATTGGGAGAGCTATTGTGACTTTATCTGTGGATTATTACAACATTTTGTGTGAATTTATTCATATTGCCTGGAACTACAAATCATCTGTGGACATTCATTTTCCTCGTGGATTTGTGATTATTGTTAACTTGAAACCTGGAAGGATCAAGGACTATACCAGGACATTCGCATACAGATAAGTAACACTTTAAATCATCGTATTACTCTTGTACCACCACCAATTACTTTAGATATTGTAAACCATCTCTGTATAATATTGTATATATAATTAAATTGTGTTTTGAATTTAGCTGCTGGTTTCTCATTTCTGTTGTTCGTTCATGTAACAATCATGTATTCCTAAGAGTAAGATACATGTAACACAATACCTGAACAAAACATACATGCACATGGGTTTGACATTCTGCCAAAAATATATACATGTATATATATATATATACTGCATTGTATGTATTATTGCGTGCATGTATGGAACATTTATAAGTTCACATTATTTTTTATTCAATATTCAAGTCTAATACTATTTTGATATCTGGATCATCACAAATTGTAACTTACCTATAGTTACAATTATGTTTCAAATACTGTTGATCATGATGGTATTTGTGTTTTGCAGGCCTATAAAGATTGACATATGGAAATTAAAGGCCATTACTTATCACTTCAAAATATGGGATGTCAAAGATGCACCATGTATGCAGTCATCAAAACTAAAAGGAGACATTACCTTATCCAGCGAAACATGAATACAGCATGATGGAGGAGATTCTGAATGTACATGAATGCCTATATAGATGTGCATGTATATATTATCTCTTGAAAAGTTGTCAGCAAATCTTCATTTTTTCCCATTACATATTATTTTCTTAATATGATCTGAGCCTCTGAGGAATGTTAAGTGATTAAAATGTCTGGTTTAGGTTTTAATGACTAAGTCAGAATTATTTTGAATTGTCATAATAATAATAAGATCACTTGCTTGATCAAGAACCGCTATAGTTTTCCCCAAGTTTGTCTATTTTGTAGATATTTGCTTCCATTAATATTACAAAATACATACTACTTAATATGAAAAAAAGCATGACGATTCTTTGTGACGAAGAAGTGTAAGGTGCAATGCAACAGTAAAATATACAACTTGAAATATTTATGCTTTTACTGATCAATAGTTTACCAGTATTTGATTTTCTCTTTCCAGGAAAAGTTATCAAAAGATACCACTGAATGCCATGAGAGCAGTTTGTTTTGGATGTGACAGCACATAGCATAAGATAAATGGAAAAGACACAAGTTTAAGGCTATCTGGAATCCATTGTCATCGCAACAACCTTTTAATACACCTATGTGTTTCCAATTCGAAAAAGTGGCCCTACCAATCTTGGATATTGTAAAATAACTGTCACTAAAACATACACCAGTTCATCAGACTTTTTAGTAACCTAATTGACTTTGAGATTTCACTATTGAATAGAACAGCAATTGCCAAATTGATAAGTAAATAAAAAGAAAAAGTATTAAAATCAAAGATTCTGATTCCTTTTAAGGTAATTTAGCATACAGGGTACAACCTACTAATACATGTATATGGAAAATCAAAAATATTTACTTTTCTTGTCCAAGTGTTTTCATTTGATAATATGTACAGTATGTATAGTTTCCCCTTCAAGCCAAGTACTGGTATACATGTAAAAAAAGACATTAATATTATGTATTTAGTAATAAATAGCTGTGGTATTATGTGATTTAAATACTTATTACCCGGTACTCCTGTTTATTCTTTAGAGAAAAAAACCAACAAACTACAAGACATTCTATTGGAGCTGCAGTGCATGTGCCTGGGTGCATGGTTAAGATATGACAAAATACAACAAGACTCTCAATGTCACAGAGTTTGAATCCCATTTGTGGCAGTTTTCCTGTATTAATGCTGTTTTTGTTTTTTGTTTTTTTTTCTCTAGGTACTCCAGATTTCTTCGATCCTGGCTATTAAACATGCTAATCAAACCACACCAAGCAACAAAGTATCTGTTTTCTTTTTCACACTCACCAAAAACATCCTAACCAAAGACCTAGAGTCAGAATTCATTATTGAAATCAAAATAGTTATTTTATTCCTAATGACTTCCTACTTTCCTTGCATCAAGATACATTGGAACCCAGATATAATGAAATCCTCACAAGAGAATGGAGTACAAATTGTAGCTAACACATGTGTATGTACATTCTGTACATGGAAATCATTCCAATATGATTTGAAACAATAAAACAGCTTAGCATCAGCATTTCTTTCAATATTTGATATATAGATGTTTCAACATTTGAGATATAGATGTTGATTATTGTTACAAATTCTGCCTTAGCACAATCTATATATAAAGACCACCTGCTTATAATTTTTAAACCACTTTTAAGTGTCTAAAATGGATGTTAATAACACAATTTGGTCTGTGTATAAAGTGTAAAAATCTATATTATAGATAAGTTTGACTATAGTTATCAAATGCTCACAAAAACACAGTACATCAGATGTGTCATCTAGTAAATAAATTACTTTTACATTTAAAAATTTTGAGGCAGAGTGGTCAAGGTGTTCCAACAGTGCCACTACTCCTTCACCTCTGGGTTTCAAGTTTGAACCCTAATAGGAAAGCTACCAAAGTACTGATCATCGGTTTATTGATTTTCTCTGGATAATTCAGCTTCCTCCAACTAAACATGGTACAAGGTCATCTCACCAAGGTACAATTTAATAGGCAGTAAAGATCTTTGCAAATACTCACATAGGGTAAGAGAAAAAGAATCGTTCACTCTCTTTTGGTGAGAGGAGATCTTGGCCCTCGGGATAAGATTTTTATACTTTTTGTTTGACAACTTAAGAATTTTACTCCTTGGTTTGTTATCCTGTCTCAGCCCAAAGGGGTTTTATGATTTTATTACTTTTTAATATTCAACCTATATATTGTTTGTGTGATATATTGGTTCTTTGGTAGTATGCGTTAACGTTGGAAAAATAATACTGTATTATAAGTCCTAGGCCAATCAAATATAACCTAAAGATCCTTGGAGAGTCTGAAAAGAATGTCCTCTACCAGATGTGAGGGAAACTTCTATAGTTAGGGTCTTTAAGTCCAAATCATATCTAATCATCTTATGAGGTTTTGAAATATTAAATTTTGGGGAGTCTAATTGATACATACCAGTCGTCAGTGTTCGCTTATTTACATATACCTTTTAATATTGGAAAATACAGAAAACCATAGTTATAATTAACCTCTGAAGAACAACAAAACAACCTTGTTATACAAATATACTTTCAGTAGTTTGTTATATGCACACGACGGTGGCCGACTGGTTTGATGTCTCTGACTTAATACCACAAGCCCTTCACTACTGGGTCACGAGTTCGAATCAAGGTAATGCCAGGTACAGGCCGCTGATCAGTGGCTTTTCCCCTGGTACTCCTGCTTTTCTCCACCAACAAACCTGGCACGTCCTAACATGACCCTGACTGTTAATAGGAGGTTGATCAAATGAAACCCAAACCCATTATATGTAAACACAAATTACAGATATTGTATAGGAATATTGACAGGGACTGAAAATTACTGTGTGCTATTGAACTTAATTGTAAGAGTGTTCGTTATGAAATGTTTTACTGTACATACACTAGTTATTGTTATTTGGATTTGTAGGCTTAAACATACATGTAACCACATGTGGAGTGTTGTAAATTAATTGTTTATGGAACACTAAATAGATAGGGAGGAGCTGGGAATGTGACTGTGTGTTATGTTTTAAATGAAACCTGTAACTATATAAGGTATAATTTAAGCCATAGTTATAAGTTATGATCAACCACAACATGTGGTCATATATAATCCTTAAATGAATAAATGGCATCTTCCAGTTATAGGAAATAAAACAAGTGTGGAAAGTGTACTTGCATGTCCACAAATAGATTCATATTCATATATGAATGGGCAGAAGAATTCAATCCATTTTCTGATTTTAAACCCATTTATCTTTATTTCTTCAGTTCACAAATTCAGATATCTGAATTAACAATATATATACTCTTAAATATCTTCATATAAAATACTCTTAAATATCTTCATATAAAATACAGATATCTATATTTATTGCTATAACTATATATTAAACAAGTATCTGTATTATATCACAGATATCTGTAAAATACAGAATTGTTACATTTCTAAATTCAAAGACATATCAATTTAAAATAAATTGAAGATATCTGTAATTGAAATAAAGATATCCATATTCAATGGGTATCAATATGCCATAGTACCTGACAATAAGAGTTATTTGATTAAAAGAATTGATGGTGGTCTGCAAAGGATCCTTTTCATGTAGTTCATTCATGCTGATAGCTACTCGGGGGTTTACTATAGCTGACATTATATCCACCTCTGGACTGAAGTTGAACATTACTACAAACTAGTAAACTTACATTCATAGTATCCTAATAAATTTGGTATCCGTCTACATGTATATAGGCCCTATGTTTCCTCTGTGTTCTATGTCTCTACATAAAAATATTGACTGATTGGAGTTCAGTCTGCAATCATCTGTAGCCAAGGAGATACAAATAAATTTCACATGTGACATGACAAAACTATAAAACATAAAGAAACGTTTGTATGGTCACTTTAATGTCTGCAATTTCAAATCGATGAATTAGTTAATCACATACGCTACTAACTCAGAAAAATACAAATGAATGACAATGCATTCAAAATAACAACAACGAGTATCGCACCAATCCTGCTCTGGTAGATTTTCTATCTCAGCATGCTGGCAACTGATCATTAAAGAAACTGACAGGAATTTCGCCCTTGTTTCAGTTTGCGTGTCCTTATCTGTCATGTTCCTATATTTAGACTTTTGTATTTTATTACAATTTTATTTGCAATCCGGAACTTTCCGGAATTTGCAGTCCGGATGTTAGTCTAGCCTAATTTTAGATTCGACTCAGGTTGTCAACATGCCGGGCCACGGCTAAATCAAAGGAAAATTTAGGTCCCCCACAGGGTAGGTTTATTCCCTGTCCATATATTGTTTATATGTATTTTTGTCTACCATATGATTGTAAACATTATTCAGTCATTGTGATTATTTCACGATGGTTTATTTGCCATTTTTAGTCATTTGATTATCGTTGATCATGTATCGTCTGCAGGAGCACATGTTCAGTGCTTTAGGACCCTGCGTGTCACTAGTATAGCATATGTTGATTAGAGGTATTATGGGATGTATGTATAGTATGTTTACTAGATAGGTATAATGTGAATAAGCCTTTTAGATAGATATAATTACTGTTTTGGTCGAGGTATGATTTAGTCAATTCGTCCTCTTATAATTACATGTGTATACATGGGACGAAATGTCTTACAAGGCAAACTTTGTTATAGATAACAATTTACTATAAATAATGTACTTAGAGACATTCTGTCTGAAGGTGAATGCATATATATTGTGTTCATATATAGAAATATTGTCAAATAGGAAATCCAGGTAATTTACATGTGTAATTTTGTTCTCATATCTCATTATTTACTCTTATTATCTCTAGTCAATTATGTGTATAGTTATCAAAGTATTGAGGGTACTGAGATAGATTAAGTTTCAATTAGGCATGTGTAGTTATAAGGACACATTGTACATCTGTCTTATTGTGCTTTATTTTCATATGTTGTAGTCTTTTACCTTCCTCCGGGGAGTTCTGTGAATCGAATACCTTCCTTCAGGGAGTTTTGTGAATCGAATACCTTCCTCCGGGGAGTTCAGTGAAAGGAATAACTACCTTCCTCCGGAAAGTTCAATGTAAACAGATGTACCTTCCTCTGGGGAGATTTGCGAAATAAACAAGTGAACCTACAGAAATCTGAGTCGTGTCATAAACACCACATTATCAAACTTACTGAGCTGTGCTTTCGCCACTGTAAACATTGGCAGCCATATTTCTCTATTCGGAACATATAGATAGATAAAGTCCGAGGGTTTTCGAACTATGTAGGTTATCATTACCAAAAAGACACAAGGCGAGTTAATGATAGATCTTTCTGACGATAGGCCAACACCAATTAAACCAGCAGTAACCAAAACAAAACATATCTGGATGGATAACGGTAAAAGTACTATAAGTTTTTAAGAGAAAAGTGATATTTTAATGTATAAAAAACTGTGCGGAAACACAATGTTCTATGTTCAAGATTTATTAAAAAAACTATTCCCAAGTATAGGCGGAATGCAGGATACAGGTTATGTTCCAGTGTTAATAAACAATAGGTGGGATTACGCTTTAAAAATGAAACCAAACATATTGCCAGCAGCACAAATTCATCATACAGGTGAGGATCATTGGGTAGTTTCAGTAAAAGAGAACGACGATGGGGATATTTATTTACTTGATAGTTTAGTAGGTAATGTAAAACAAAAGAGTAATTTGCGAGCTTCACTAGAAATGCAGATTTCATTAGCGTATGGGGAAGATAGTGAAATCAGTTAAAACTATTCTTCCAAATATCCAGCAACAAACTAATGGGGTAGATTGTGGGGTTTTCGCCATTGCAAACTTAGTTGAATACTGCTTTAGATTTGAAAATTGGGTTTCTTGAAACGAAATTATCGCGATTTTACTTTACCCTACTCAAACGAAAATTCGCGACATTACTTACAAATGTGTAACATTATGACGTTACGTTTCATTTACGTTTATCGTAACGTTATGATCATGATCCTGGAGAAGCACATTGGATGATTGTTTATCTAAATCAAATAGATATACCGATATATATATGTAATGCTGCTGAAGATTACAGATATAGAATTTAAAGAAACTACTCAAAATACACTATGTAATCTGAAAATATCATCGCCTTCATATTATGGGATGTTAAATGTGAGATTACGGTGATTCTGACCTCGGACGGTCAACGTTGCGGCCCCGGAAACTCCTTTTTGATGGAATTATAGGTAATTATTACCACTGAAAATAATCCTTAAGCTAAAGCGTCTGTGAAAGTACTTCAAATTTTGTACATGTATAGAAAAAATCAATCTATAGTATTGTCCTTGAGCGTCCATAGAAACGATGCATAATAAACTCATCAATTTTTGAAGCATTAGCAATTAATGTTAGGTTTAGACGTCGTTGAAACCAGTTCAATCATCAAACATTTTATGAAACGGATAGATTTCAACTTGTTTACTTAAATATGTGAAATAGCGGGACTAGTAGCAGGTACATGTGCAGCACACGTAGGTAATACGTGTACAGTGTACATGTACGTAGTTGTGACGGGTAAGTCGTGAAAGCCATAGTTCTATTGTACGTACATGTACATGTGCACAAATTAACAGGGGCTCTGGATCCGTTTTGAAATAGTCTTAGGATAGGATGAATATAGAACTATTCGTAATAGATTGACATACGAACTATTTGTAATACACGTTTTGGTCGGTAAAATCAAATCGCCTTTTTTTGTGAGTGACGACCGGTGCATTATAATTATATGTATATACATTGTTCATATGCATATACATTATAATGCTCTCTTAATCTGTTTGCTTTAAAATGTTGACTCTAGTATCAGAATCAGTATAAAAAATGTAGTCTTGTGCACAGGGACCTGGCACGAAAATGTTTAACCAACTGTACATACATATTATAGTATCTATAATATATATATGTATACTGTTGGTTAAAATGTTCTTGTCAGGTCCCTGTGGTCTTGTGGTTCATATGTAAAATATAGATTATATACTAGAAATCTTGTGGTTCATAACTCCATAAACATATAATTAAGTCATACTGATTACAAGTCAGATCTGTCATTTCCACTATTTTACACAACCAAATGAAAACTGAAAGTATGTCGGAGAAAGAGATATCATGGATGACTCTGCTACATAGTTTTTAAAAAAAAAAGAAAACAGATTACAAATCATTTTTGCAATAACAGCCTGTAATGAAATATATAAAGAGTTTGGTTTATATTTATAGATATCATTTACAACAATGCTTCTCACAATTGATCGACAACATCCATATGAAAACGGTTAACAGTAAATAAAACGATTTAATGTTTAATGTGTACATGTGATTATAAATGGTTACACAGCTCTAAGGAACTGACCAAAGGGCAGCGGCTATTTTCTTAAACATACGGTTTTCTCTTGGATCTAGATGAATACAACACTTGATTGATACTAATTCGTAAATGTAGTGATTTGAATTGAATTTGAGTCAAATTCATACATGTACAGAAAATCAGAACCTGACTTAGTTGCTTATCATATATATATCATGGCATAAAAAAGAATGTTTTCCCTCTTAATCTATAACACAAGAGTATTTTTTTCCATTTGCTCCGGCTTTCTATTATGCTGAGCTTCGACTCATCTGTTTGAAATATATATATTATTTATATAGCTCAATTGAATTTGTAGAGCATCAGGATAGTGTTTGGAGTGTCTCGGAATCTAAAAAGGCGAATATAAAAAAACCCGGTTAGTATGTTGAATCTTTGAGGGGCGATGAGTGAAAAGGAAGGAGATAATACTAATGTAATGGTTCTGGATCGGATCGATAGCCGACAACCAAGCAGCTCAATTGGTAGAGCATCCGGGAAGAGTTCGGATGGTCCCGGGTTTGAAACGGTTCTGGTCGTGCATTATCTCGCTCTTACCACAATAATAAGAAACCTGTCGGTCACAAAGATGTCAACTAACGATATACATATGTAGGTACTGGTTATCAGAATGTCGGTACTGTTTAATCACGTGTTTTCCTTTCCTACAAAGAAACAAATTATTCTAGAGGGATCTTGCCGCCCACAAAAAATGGTCTTTGTCTGACATATGGCAGAGGGATCTTTTTCGCTGCTTTTCGATATCAAAATCCAAGATGGCGGCCGGTCGGCCATCTTGTTGACCGTTCGGTCCCAAAATGCAATATGCACAGCTAGGGCCCTAGGGAAACCTACATATGAAATTTGAAAGAAGATCCCTTAGATCTTTCTGAGAAATAGCGGTAACAAGAATGGTTAACTGACGGACGGACGGAAGGAAGCACGGACGGACCACGGACGAAAGGCGATTTCAATATCATCAGATGGTGGGCTAAAAAACCCCAGTAAATACCGTCATTCCTGGATCCACTCTAGTAGTATGTATGAGTTAAGCCTACATACTATTCATCAATGCTTTGACAATGCTTATTTTATGATATATGTTGAAGTGTATACTCATGCAAACATATATCATAACAATTGGTCGTAACCATAGATCTCCAACGTTCCCAAGGGATTAAAATGTTCTTACAACAAAACTTTTATTGCTTCTGCTTCTCAATTAATACCAAAAGTAATCTCCCGTTTTAATATATACATGTACATACTATATACATTTTATGTCGACTTGTAAAAATAAACATGTCATCTCTGTAATATGAATGGAAACAAAGTCTTGCGACGAAGATGTTACACCATCTTTCATGTTCCAAGTTCATGACAAATTGGGAGTAAATGCAAACGTTTCCTCCAAAACAATGAGTAGTGTGCAAGAATATGAATTACCTCCCTTGTGTCTTGCCGATGTACATATATAATAATATTAATATTATATACATGTATTTTATTCTTTATACTACTTTGATTTTTCAATTACCGTAGGTAACTCATATCTTTATCAATCCAAGGTTTTACTATGTTATGTGTAACTACTTACTTAATCAATACATGATTTTGCTGCCAATATTGTCATTTTAGCTGCTATTTTCTTCAAAGGTCACACTGATAATCTCTTTGCCAAAACTTTGTTGATCGTAATTAATGGGCTATCTCATAGGATTATCTTCAGAATTATCTGTAGTTTACATTGAATCTTCAAATATACAGTTTGTGTTGTTGTTCCGCCCGGTAAATGATCCAGAAAAGCAAAATGGTGATTTTTTTTTTCAATAAAAAGGTGATTTTGGTGATCTTTGACCTTTGACCTTTACTACCATAAAGGTCAAAAGTGAAAACTATATTTAGGAAAATGAAATTCAGGTGATATACTAATCAATGATGCATAGCACTTTATGGTTCTATGCAGCCAACGTTTGGAATATAAGATATACAAAAAAGTGCTAATCTCACTTATTTAGCAGATCAAAAACACCCGAACAGGAAGGTGTTAACGGTTATACATGTATAATGGATACAACAAGCACCGATACCGTACCCGATCCCCGTACCAGAAATTATATTTATTACAGATTTCTCGACAATAAAACAAGCTACAGTAATGATTGTGGTACGGTTATATTTGGAATCCAATTTTACATCACTGTGTCAAATATCAACACACAATATTCTTTATTTTTCTCATAATTGCAAATATTAGTTTTTCAAGAGGAGATTTCTTGTACGTCGCAATCAACCGTGAAATTTCATTAATTTTGGTGCATACTAGCTATTTAAAGGGACAATTCACTCAGGCTAATTCTTTTACATAACCAAGAAGCAAAATATGGCATAAATGTGTTGTTCTACATTTCTTATGAAACATATAGCATAACATATTGACAAATTCCACGTCATTGTTTAGTATTTTAATTGATGCCGCTGTAATTACAAATCGTTGATCAATACGATTAAGCAGGTACAATATGTACGCTGTACCCATACCTGAGCCAAAGTCATGCACGTTAAACAAATGAACTACATACCACTTGAGGATGTGATGAAACGGTTTTTTAGACAAGACAATTCACATAATAAGGTAAACACACTACTGTCAGAGCGATTGGAGCAGTTCTAGACAAAAGTAGCATTACTCTACGAACAAGGGACATGGTTCGGCATACAAGATGTTCGACCACAATGTGTAATAGCGGACAGCGAGCGAGTTTGAACATCTCACACGCATTTCACCACCATGGACTTTTCTGGCATATCACAGTAAAACGACTGATCTAATTTCCATTAGAAATAGGTTTTTTCCGATATATGTACAAATTCTAATGTAGACTGAATTGTCCCTTTAAAGGCTTTTCATAATATTTGTTGTATTCTCGTAATAAATTATACATATATGATTGAAATTGCAAGGGAATTTTTAAAGATATCAGTTGATAGATATGCAAAATCTTGCCTTTATCATGTATCACGGCGATGGCGTACAAGCAGTCTCAATATCCCCGAACCCGTACCACGGGAGATACTATGATTGAGTCCATTTTTATTTTATTTTTATGTTATATCGTCCATTTTTTTTAATTGTCTATTCAATAGCTAACTTATTACAATCTTAAGTTATTTGACGTTTATTTACAATATTGCCACTGTTTCTGTATCTGTAACAAATTAATAGGTTAATCCTTAATTGCTTTATTTATTTAACCAAATTATTTGTGTTTACATGTGTAATACAATTTCTTGAAATGAAATATATATTTATTTATGCTTTATCTTTCTGTCTTAATACTTTATACTTTTATTTACGAGCTGTTTTGCTTTGCTAAGAGTGTGATTAGGTACATCTGCTACATTTCCAAACAAAGCCAAGCAGGCTTGAACACATCGTCGTCATTAACCAACTAATTACCATGTAACTTTAATCATTGCACGCGTGGGAATTTTCACCTTATCATTTAAATCATTTTAAAAGATATGGTTCATTATAATTAATGCACCTTAAATATAAATGCAAATACTTAATTATAAGACATTTAAATTAAATAAATATTAGATTTCTGTATAACTATAAATTTTAAATAAGCACGTTATACCAAAATATAAATAAGAATGGACTCAGAGTAGAACCACGTCCTCGTCGTTGTATTGTGATGAATATGGCAATACACAAACCCTAACTGGGCGTAAACATTGACTTGGTCATGGGGAGGTACAGTATCTTATCGGGGTCATGAGAGCAGGCTGCTGACCTGGTACTGAATTCTATATTATCTCTCCGGACAATGACGGAGATGGCCGAACACTTGGACTCGCCCAATAACCTTTCCTCCATCTCACCTTGGACTCGAGTACTCACAGAGTAATCACTAGTACTCTCAATGATTCATGTAAACGTAATCATTCAACGAGCAATCCCAAGGCTCAGTTTACAACTTACTCTCCAGAGTATATAACGCGGAGGAGGAAAGCCTTATTCAGGCACGTCAATCTCCGATTCTCAACTCTACCGTAAGTTATTATCAACTGACGTATATAGGCAAGCCTTGTTCAGGCACATCTATATTTACCTTGTATTTACTTAGGTGCTTTCACTTCAGCAGCTCGTCCAACACTAAAAAAAAATCTCGTTGAAAACCGCGGCTTTATATACTGCCGGGCAACGACATTAGCGCCATCTATTTACAATAATCCTAGGCTCTAGAACGCTTAACTCACATATAGCTTAACATTACAAGCGTCTACTTGACGGCGAAACTAACAGACAAAATAGAGCAGACAGCGATTCCGGATAGCATGGTAATACAACCGTATTTCATCACACTACCCACGCCTCCGAGCAACACGTGTCCTCACGTGCCATTACAGATAACTATAAGATACAAAATAGATTCGACATCTCGGCTGTTCTCCGAGTACCAGGAGGTCTTTTCACCATCTTCGATATCTGTATTCAGAATAAACATTTTAATAACGCGAAGTATAATCAGAATGCCACTTCGGTTTATGTCGTGTTCGCCTTGGGATTGCCCTGTCAGATTCACACTCATTCTCAACACATATGAGTTTCTTTTCTGATTCACTGACATTTTCTTGCTCATCACTCTCAGGCAAACTAGATTCAAAACATGACTCATCAACTTGAACTTGCACATCCTTGCGCTCAAAAGCTTCTGCTTTGCTCTCACCACGCAATACCTGAGGATGTTTCAATCTCATTCTATCAGCATGGATTACTTTAGGTTTCCCCTTGTACCCACATGAGACTCTGTAAGTCACATCTGTCAATCTAGCAAGTACCCTGAATGGTCCTCGCCAACGACTTGCTAACTTGTGCGTGGTGCCAGCTGGAATATTCGGGAAAAAGACATACACAGAATCACCGGACTCAAATTTGGTCCAAGACAGCTTCTGGTCATGATAACGCTTCTGTCGGAGCATCGCACCTTTTGAGTGTTTCCTTACTAACTCATGTGCAGTTTCCATTTTCTCTTTCAATTGCCAAGCCCACTGATTCTGGGGAATCGCTCTGATGTTCCTAGGCATTTCATACTGTATGTCTAATGGAGTACTCGTTTCCCTTCCTAGCATCATGGCGTTCGGAGAGCTTCCTGTTGTCTCATGCTCTGTGGAGCGATAGGCCATCATCACATACGGCAGGTGTTCGTCCCAATCCGTTTGATGGGTATCCACAAACGCACTCAGCATGGTTACGAGGGTTTTGTTGAATCTTTCAACCATGCCATCTGATTTTGGATGGTAGGGAGTGGTATGCGTCTTGTTGATCTGTAGCAATTTACACATCTCCCGGAACAACGCGCTCTCAAACTGAGATCCTTGATCTGAGTGAATGGCATAAGGAACACCAAACCTAGCAATCACTTCTTCAACGAGAATCCTGGCCACTGTCTGGGCTTCCATGTTCGGCATTGCAAAGCTTTCCGTCCACTTTGTGTAGTAGTCTGATATAACTAGTATATGCCGATTGCCCTGTTGTGTGAGGGGGAGTTCACACAAGATATCGATTGCAATTCTTTCCATGGGGAACCCTGACTCCACCATTTGCATAGGAGCTCGTTTAGTTTTACTTGGATTCTTTCTTTTACTGCACTGCGGGCATCCTATTACGTATTGTTTTACGTCTGCCTGTAACCCTGGCCAATAGAAACTCTGTCGGATTTTTGCCAAAGTCTTCTTTATTCCCAGGTGTCCCGAACTCCGATTGTCATGACTGTGAGTCAGCACGGTTCGTCTTTCCGATGCAGGTACAATTGCCTGTAGATTTGCCTCTGAATGGGGATTTTTCCGATACAACATGTCCTCATGTATCACCAGGGATTCAAATTGTGCCCATAGTGTTTTCACCACTATGCTCCGGTCACCAATTTCTTTGTACGGAGGTTTTGCTCCTCCCTTCACCCATTCAACCACTACTGCAATATCAGCATCATCTTCCTGCTTCTGCTGAAGGGATGGCTTCATTTCAATTTTGTGATCTTTTGAATCCACCATTGCTACGGGATTGCAGGCCTCAACATTTGCAGTTGTCTCTGATTGGTTCTCCCACATGGGGTCAAACCCGCATTGTCGACATGGTATCCGACTCAATGCATCGGCATTGCGGTGTTGAGTTCCCGGCCTGTGTTTGATGTCCATGTTGTAGGAACTCAGAACCTGTAGCCATCGGGCCATTTGCCCTTCTGGTGTCTTAAAATTGAGCAGCCAGCGCAGAGAACTGTGATCCGTTCTCACTGTAAACTTCCTACCGTATAGGTAGTGTTTAAAATATTTCACGAAGTGTACGACTGCCAACAACTCTTTTCTTGTTACACAGTAACTTCGTTCCGCTTTGGTCAGCGTACGACCTGCATAAGCAACTGGTCTCTCATTTCCATCAATGTTCTGTGAAAGAACTGCACCGATAGATTTGTCGCTCGCATCGGTGTCCAAGATGAAAGGCTGCTTAAAATCTGGGTGAGCCAGTATGGGGGCATTAATCAAGTGATTCTTCAGGGTAGTGAATGCCTCCTGACAGGCTTCAGTCCACTCAAATGCCCTGCCCTTCTCAGTCAGTCTGTGTAGACAGCTCGCAATCTGTGAGAAGTTTCTGACAAATCTTCTGTAATATCCGCAGAAACCCAAAAATGATCTCACTTCCTTGGTATTCTTTGGAATGGGCCACTGCTCTACAATTTTCACTTTTTCATCATCAGTGGCTATACCTTTCTCAGATATCACGTGTCCAAGGTAGACTACCTCCTTTCCAAATAGTTGGCATTTCCGGCTCTTTAATTTCAGCCCTGCAACAGAGAGTCTCTCAAACACAGTTTGTAGATTTAGTAGCATATCATCAAAATCTTTTCCTACCACAATCACATCATCCAAATAGATGAGGCAGATCTGCCATTGAAGTCCGGCCAACACAGTCTCCATTAACCGTTCGAATGTAGCTGGGGCAGACGTCAATCCGAAGGGCATCACCTGGAATTCATATAATCCAGTTCGAGTCGAGAAGGCAGTTTTAGGACGATCTTCGCTTTCCAGTTCAACTTGCCAGTATCCTGCATTGAGGTCGAGTGTAGAAAACCACGTACACCCTGACAAGTGATCCAGTGCCTCATCAATGCGTGGCAATGGATATGCATCATGCACGCTCACAGCATTGAGTTGCCTGTAATCAACGCAAAATCTGAGACTTCCGTCCTTCTTGCGTACCAGAACAATACCAGAAGACCATGGGCTGGTAGACTTCTGGATTACTCCTCGATCGAGCATATCCTTAACTTGTCTATCTACTTCAGAACTCAGATGTGCTGGTACTCTTCTGAGAGGTTGTTTGATGGGTCGAGCATCACCTGTTTCTATCTTGTGTTTTATGACTGTAGTCCGTCCAAGATCACTGTCGGATGCTGCAAACAAGTTACTATATTTCAATAGTAAAGCCTTGACCTGGTTGCTCTGTTCTGAAGTCAGATGCTCTTTTGATCTCTCTAATAGTTGATCCAAATCTTCTCGGAGTTTTCCTGTTTGTGCATCACTAGAGGATTGCACTGTCTCCATCACAGTCGATACAGGACTAGCATGAGCGACATTGGTTCCTGGGTAAATGGTTTGTGGATCCTCCTGCAGGTTCATGAGCCTCACGGGAACAGTAGTCTCGCTACTCACCAAGGATCGGGCTACCAGAGCTTTATCATTCTTCAGAAAGGAGTTGGTACCTTCTATAATAAGTGATTCATCCTTCATCTGTTTACCCACAGGAAAATTAACTTGTCCCGTAATGATCATTTCGCTCTTACCAGGAATGGTTATCTTCTCAGTAGCGACAACTCGAAAACATCCAAGTGTTCCCTCGTACTTTGTGTCAACAGGCATATCGTCTAGAACAAGCGATCCACGTTTCAGATCAATCAGACCATTTCTTGATCTCAAGAAGTCAAGGCCAAGGATTCCTTCATTGCTTATTTGTGCAACTACTGCCTCAAAGTAAACATCCCTGCAGCCTTCAGGTTTTATCATAAAACCTCCCTGACCAAGGACTTTGAGTTCACTTCCATTAGCTGCCAAGACATCCTTTTTAACTTCTCTCAGTTTTGGTCTCCGCTCTTGTGGAATTCTCTCATACACTTCTTGTGACAAGATTGTCACAGTAGCTCCGGTATCGACCAACAGCTTTACATTGGTATGCTGAACTTCTGCATTGATATACAGTCCAGCCTCCTGAGCAGCAGAGGATACTCCGATTCCGGCTGATTGTTTACTCCTGCGCCTTCTTGTTCTAGTCCTGACTGGATTAGCAGCTCCATTTGATTTCTTATCCGATTTCTTTTTGAGCTGAGGACAATCCCTACGAAAATGTCCTGTTTCATGACACTTAAAACAGCGTCGCTCAAGGTTCGAATCCTTCCCACTTTGTTTTTGCTGATCGGGCTGATTTTTCACTCCCGATTGTAACTGGCTGATATCTCCTTGCATCTTTTCCAACTTCTGTTGGATACTTCTCAACATGGATTCCATCCCAGACTTCTCAGTCTCTACTGGATGGTTGGCATCAGTACCCTCAGTACTTGTATTCCTCAAATAGGCATGACCATCATTTCCATGTTTCTCTGCTTTCTTATAAGCCTCCAACTCAACCGCTAGATGAATCGCATCTGTAAGGTTCTCAGGTCTCGCTTGTTTAATGCGAATACGCATATCCGAATCAGCTAGTGATTCTAGAAACTGTTGCTTGGCCAAAGTTTCTCTCACTCCACCTTCAACAGTTGGATAGGTTAAATTAACTAACCTACGAATAGCTTGACCCAGCTCTGGAAGTGTTTCATTAGCCCTCTGCCTCCTTTCCAACAACTGTACTCGATAAAGTTCAGTTTGATTTGGTGGGGCAAATCTTTGTTCGAGAGCTCTCACTAATGAGAAATAGTGATCTTGCTTCCTGGTAGGTAAATCACCAAGTATACCCTGAGCTTGTCCTCTCAAACTCACAGCAAGATATAGTCCCATCTCATACTCTGACCAGCGATTAATTCGAGCACATGTCTCAAAATGAGACAAATAATCCCTCCATGGTGTCGTGCCATCATATGTAGGGCTTTTACTGACACATGCTTTACATTGGGTTTCCTACTCAATGATTGGTCCTCATAATCACTATCATCCAAATCAGCGATCGACTTTGGATTCGTTCTCCTCCGCTGAGGGGAATAATAGCTTGATACATCTTCTTTCTCGATAAATCGAGCTGTACCTCTTTGATTTCTGTCTCGATAAGTGATATTGTCTGCTCTATCATCATCAAATCGCGAGGAATGGGTGTTCTCCGAGAATCTCACCTTAGGAGTGCTCTCCCCTTTACTTCGGACTCCAAAATTTCCTTCGTGTGATGATTTCTTCAGTCTTTGCTGACTAGCAGACTCTCGCAGGCTCTGATTCTGAACATCTAGTTGGCGTAACTGTTCCTGCATTTTCTCTATCTCCCTATCAATCTCATGAGATGAAATATCTTCAGGCGTGCTCATACTGCTATATAAATCAGCAATATCTGCCTTTACCTCAGAAGTTCTGCCATCTGCATACATAGATGTTATACCAGAATCTCTATAATGACTGCTCCCCTTCGACATCTGTAGTTTTGGTGTAGAGTGAAATCCCTGTCCACTATCCTCACCAAAATCCATCTCAGAATTTCTCAACTGAGTGCGAGATGTCTCATCAGAAATCATATTCACAATAATATAACAGTTAAATCTAAAATCACATTTTATTTAAAACTGAGTAATCGAACAGCACAAAAATATAGACAAGATCACCACCGCTGCCACCAAATTATGTGACGTTTACCGGGTCCGATCCAGTCACAATTAACTGATGATCTATAGTGTCTATATTATGTACTGTTCCTATCAAATTACTCAGTGCAAATATATACAAATAATACACAGCTGATCTAGCTGTGATTCTATCTATCCCTAAATATTATGATTTACAATATCAATCCTACTGATCACTCAGTGCCTCTGAGTGATCATGATAACTTAACTTCAAAATATACAAACAGCATAAATCATACAGATCAGAATAATTATTAAATGATTAGCAACAACTACTGAATTATCTATAAGCCTATGCGAGTAGTCTCCCCTACCTCGGGTGATTCGATAATCCCTACTCGTACATATATAACCAGACTACGATAAAATCAATGTTATATTATCTATTAAGAACCTTTCCCTAAGGCCTAACACTACCGAGCTACCGAGTACTCAAAATCACTGTGCACTCACAGTACTCACTGCTACTGAGCACTCACGTTTACCGAGCACTCTCAGAGTAATCACTCCAGCAATGATTCACACACAATCATTACATATTACCGAGTACTCACAGAGTAATCACTCCAACAATGATTCACACACAATCATTACATATTACCGAGTACTCACAGAGTAATCACTAGTACTCTCAATGATTCATGTAAACGTAATCATTCAACGAGCAATCCCAAGGCTCAGTTTACAACTTACTCTCCAGAGTATATAACGCGGAGGAGGAAAGCCTTATTCAGGCACGTCAATCTCCGATCTCAACTCTACCGTAAGTTATTATCAACTGACGTATATAGGCAAGCCTTGTTCAGGCACATCTATATTTACCTTGTATTTACTTGGGTGCTTTCACTTCAGCAGCTCGTCCAACACTAAAAAAAAAAAAAATCTCGTAGAAAACCGCGGCTTTATATACTGCCGGGCAACGACATTAGCGCCATCTATTTACAATAATCCTAGGCTCTAGAACGCTTAACTCACATATAGCTTAACATTACAAGCGTCTACTTGACGGCGAAACTAACAGACAAAATAGAGCAGACAGCGATTCCGGATAGCATGGTAATACAACCGTATTTCATCACATATGCACGGGGTGAAAGAGAGAGCTCATGCCCAGTTTGGCCTGTAGTGGTCAGCGGTGCAGCCGTGCAGCCAGGGTCAGGGTGTGTATTGGGGCTAAAGTACGAGTGTACATTGTGACTGAAGGGTTCAGCAGTGTGGTTTAACACTGTGGGTAGCGGTAGCTATAGTACTGGGTGTTAAGTACTTAGTGTTCCGTTGTGGTGTGGTAAAGCACCACGGGTATTTAGAACAGCACTGCAGCTATTTGAGAGCTCATTTAATATTTAGGTGAGATACTTGTAGATGGTTTAGGGAGGCCGAGCAAAGGAAGTGCTTGTCCATACCTGTAAATATATACTTTCTATTGTCATAGGTTAGGTTGTAGTACAAAATGTATGTACTGTATTTTGGTTATGTTTGTTAGTTAGAGTATATAGCTTAAAGTGTACACGGAACGGAAAATAATATTTAGATATGTTATTCTGTTTGATCTCCTGACAAGAATGTTGAAAACCGCATCAAAATCGGCCGCTTCAGTATCGAAATACAGCCCTCCGAAGTGCTCGATTTTTACCTGTATATCGACTGATAATCAGGGAATCGGCCGCTCACGCTGATTTCAGGAATAACCGGATGTGACGTCACGAGGACAACGGCAGTGATGTGTTTGGTAGTGGGGTTATAGCAAAAAGGGGGACATATATGTATTCCTGAAATGGGGTTACGAGAATTTTACAAATATATATACAGTATACAGTTATGTTGACGATTTAATTATATATATAATGGATAACATAATCAAGAATCCTTGATATAATATTCACATATATGTGGTTCCAACCACCGCAGATATACAACGTACATGTACGTGGATTATTATGAACATTTTATTGTGTAAAATTATGCAGTAATTGCGTAGATATGTTCATTTATCTAAGACAGGTACATCAATTTACATGTATGCATGGCATAAATCCCTGTTTTCAAGCGTTTTTCAAGCTCATATCTGTGATTAAGGATAATATTAAATAGGTATCGGACATGAACACAGGTATTTGTGTCTTCAAAATTGATATTTACAAACAGATAGTTTATATTAGATGGCAGACACCAAAAATCGCCTCTCTATCTTATGCGAGTAGAATAGTTCCCATTGTCCTCGTGACGTCACAGGTCAGGGGTCCTGAATCGGGGTCAATGGCTTGGGGCTTCAGGTGTGTTTTAGAGAAAAGTCGCATTATCTCTAATACCGTATTCGCTATGAAACTCGTAATTTCTCCATTCTAAATTCTATCCAAAGACGCATTTATCAAGCCTTATATACCAAACCGTTCCGTGTACACTTTAAGGAAACCATTTTAGTGTGTAGAACAAGTATATTAGTATTTCATGTAAGCAGCATGTCCTGTAAATATTCACTCTGTACATGTAGGTAGGCCCTTTCTGTATATATTGGCAAACGGGCTCTTTGTTAGTTTGTTAGTTGATGAATACTTATAACTGTTGGGATCTTTGGTGTGACAGACTGAGATCGGACCCCCGATACGTTACAGTATACATGTAAAGTTCTACATACAACTGTATATAAGTATACTAGAGTTAGCTCCCGTGGTACGGGTTCGGGGATCTTGAGACTGCTTGTACGCCATCGCCGTGATACATGATAAAGGCAAGGTTTTGCACATGTATCAACTGAAATCTTTAAAATTCCTTTGCAATTTCAATCATATGTGTATAATTGATTACGAGAATACAACAAATATTATGAAAAGCCTTTAAATAGTTAGTATGCACCAAAATTAATGAAATTTCACGGTTGATTGCGGCGTACAAGAAATCACCGCTTGAAAACTATTGTTTGCAATTATGAGAAAAATAAAGAAAATTGTGCGTTGATATTTGACACAATGATGTAAAAATGAATTCCAAATCTAACCGTACCAACGTTATTAGCTTGTTTTATTGTCGAGTAATCTGTAATAAACATCATTCCTGATACGGGGATCGGGTACGGTATCGGGGACGGCGTACACGAAATCACCTCCACCACCAGAAATCCCCGATTGAAAAACGAACATCTGAAATTATGACGAACGTAAAGACAATTTGTAGTTGATATTTGACACAATGATGTAAAATTGAAATATAGCCAAAATCATTATTGTAGCTTGTTAAATGCCAAGAAACCGGTAATAAACATTATCTCTGGTACGGGGATTGGGTATATGGGAGCGGGTCGGACACAGCGTACACGAGATCACCTCTACCGAGATACCGGAAGTTGTTCACAGTTAATTCCCTTGTCTACTTCCGTCAAAACAAGCAAGTTGGGAAAGGCGGGGCAGACAGGTATGTGGTTATCAGGTCCGGTAGCACCGCTAAATCTGGCTATATAGCTAGATTTGACTATATAGCCAAATCTGACAACACGTATAGTGGACAAATGTAAACAAAAGTGACATACCTGGTAACAAAATCAGCGTACACATCGAACATTGAATGACGAATCTTGAAAATCGGCAAAACGAAATATATTTGTCATCCAAGATAATTTCCGGTGATTTTTTAAAAATCCGTCGTTGCATTTTTTGGTACTCGCATCCATTCATCCTCATGTTCTGATGTAAACGATATAAAATCCAAATTTCCCATTTGAAATATGCCAAATATCTTTTTGTTTATGAGCCGTCTATAGCACTTTTTGCACATGAATAATGTTGCACGGGATCTGCATGCTTCAAGCGCACCTGTGGCCTGAATCTTCATCAGGTGGATGCTTATCTGCAGACGACACAACGACGCCATATTGGTTCGCCTCGCTATAGTTTTGTTACCGGGGACTAGTGATAATGGATACTAAATAATTGCAACGATGGAATTATAAAAAGTCACCTGCAAATGAACAAGTAGGCAAACATTATTCATATCACCGACTTACATGTTTCGTCATCTATGCTTTCATATTGCACGAGAAAAATGTGACCAGATCTCACCTGTTTGTTTACATTTGTCCACTATACGTGTAGTCAGATTTGGCTATATAGTCAAATCTAGCTATATAGCCAGATTTAGCGGTGCTACCGGACCTGGTTATATGATGTTGTTTTAGGAGTTTAACTGCTTTGTTGTTATGTTATGAATTTTTGATTTATTCATTATGATATGACGCTGTGGAATATAATATTTTAGGGATTGCTTTGACTAAAGATGTATTGTATGCATTAATTACACGAAACTAAAAATAGAATATCGCGTTATCTTCGTCTGTTACCTCTATCTAACATTAGTCGGGTTGGGTACAACACATTCTCGATACTTCAGTTGTAACTATCACAGTCGTTATTATCCACCTCTGGAATAACTCCCCTCCACCGCCTCGAACTAGTCCGCTAAACCTGTCTATATTATTTATTATTATTATTATTTATTTATCAAGCTAACCGATACTTACATTATACAGTCAAACCTCGATGATTCGAACTTCGATGAATCAAATTTCTCGCTGTATCGAACTTTTTGTCTGGTCCCGAATTTCTTCACAATATAACATTACTAACTAACCCATGTATGAAACGAAGTTCTCGATGTATTGAACTTTTTTCATGGACCATTTGTTATAGAATCATAGGTAACTGACACTCGATGATTCGAATAAAAATTTACCTGTGCAGATCAGGTGTTCGCCGATACCCTGTGGCATGCTGTCACACCTAGCTGTCTCGCCGGACAATAGGGATTATGACAGCTTGTGTTGCTAGCTTGATATCATCAAGATAATTAATATCAATAATCAGGCCGATACCCGGTGCTTTGTTTTTACAAGCTGCTTTATTAAATCATTAGTACGGCAAAGATACAGTTAGTCGTTTTTGATGTTCGCCGCCGCCATTGGTAGCGGTTTGTAGAATTTACGGAACGGTAAATAGCGAGCCACATTATTAGTAACTCATACTCAAAACTGTTTCATTGCACAACTTTGGCATAAATACTGGAGCAAATCGATCATTCTAAATCGAAGTATTTTGTAGGTGTTGTAGCGCTTTCGGTTCCTCCTTTTTAGTTTCGTTTTTACAACGTGTTTTCGTTTTTTATATTTATTCCGTAATATTAACCATCGCTTAAATAGTCACCAAACGAACACTTGTACATGGGTTAGGCCTAGTACACGTAAGTCTTGTTTATAATATACGTATGTATTGCTAACGATAGCAATACATGTGATTAATCGCATACTTCGTTTTTATTTTGTTCTGCTTGTGGTAAATACAATGATTATAAAGTTTACGGAACCGAGACGACATATACACAACTACCACAGTTGGTCATGGTAAAAAAAAAACATCGGTCTAATTTCAACCACGAATAATTCGAAGTCTCGGTGTTTCGAAGTTTTTCTGACGGTCCCTTGAACTTCGATACATCGAGGTTTGACTGTATATATCATTGGCTTCTTAGATCTGTGTTTCCGTTTAAATATCACATACAAAGAGTGTATATAACAATAATGATAATAAAAAGCCAACCTAATTTTATAACATGTATGTATAATTCATTTTTCACAAAAATAATACGGGCAGCCACTTGAAACGTCATGATATACACGTGCATATCAAAAGGTCTCCAATACTTTTAAATGACATACGTATCGTTTTACTAGTAAACGTTTCTGTCATAATTTGCGTGCCCCTGTGTTTTGGCTGAGGTGACCAAAATTGCATTTTACGGTCTCGGAATAGCAGTTGAGACTGCTTGTTTTACACATGTTCATAGAAATTTAACTGTCGAAAACAGATATATCTAGATTTAATATCCCATGAAAAGTTACATAATATAAGACCACGATCGAGAGCATCGTGGGTAGCGATACGCCAAGGACGGCTCCTTGCAGGCGATATATGGGATTTGCAAATTATTTAGTCTTGATGAAATAAATGATTATTCTAATTACTGGTTTATGTAAATAATGAATGTACTTGCAATATTTCCAACGTTGGACATTTTTATTTTGCTATAATTAATATGAGGTGAGATGAGGAGGTTTTCCCTGTTGACACCAAAATAAAACTTGTATTGTAAGATAGTGACCGTATACTCTTTATCCTGCAACATGTTCATTATATAATATATACAGAAGATGGTGTTCAAAACGAAAACAAATTGCCTGTTTTTACACGATTTCGCTCAGAGTGAAACGCTTCTTTGACGATCAAGAAAAGATGCATTCACTAAACATAATGAGTGTGTACTCCTTTTTACTACCATGGGAAATATGTAAGCGACGTCATTCCGATGATTGTGACGTCACTGTTTGGACGGACTGACCGCAGTTTCATTCACTCCTACTAGAAGTGACGTCACTGGAATGTTCGAGATCAAGTCATCGAATTTAGAAATTGAATCAAACGAAAGAAATCAAACATTTATTTACTGATATCGTAATATTTTCATATAACAACTCTTACAGGAATTTCTTATTATCTGGTATCGAGTTCTGTGCCCAACTTATGTCGATATATTAGTGCTGAAAATGCATTGTTTCTTGATATTGTTCCGCTTGTTTTGTTGACTGTAAGTTTGTGAAATAATTTTAACCCGCGAAGGGCGTCAGAAAGCTTGTTTTCAACGGGAATAAACACAGTAGTGATAAAGACCTTTCAAGTATGACAACAGTGGATATTTGCATCAGGGAAATAGGGACACAAAAAGTTGATTTTTTCCAAAAGTAAGTAAGTTACACTACATTAATTTTGCTGGAACACTTAAAGTGAATAGTCGGGGGCAAAGAAAACCAGTCTAAATGCGTTCATTGGCCTTCCAAAAGTTCTCGCATATTAATACGGCGGCCAAGTTCTGCTTACGTTTCCCAGTTCTGACCATTAAAGAAAAGGAAAGTTAAAAGCATTGAAAGCGAGGCTGCGTGTAAATGTAACCACGGACATAGTCAGCCGGGAGGACGTTTTAGGATTCCTATACTTTAAATTAATTTCTTCGCACCGTGAAAGATTTTGGCGAGAGATTTTATTTTTCTTTTTCATAAGAAATTATACTGGATACATTCACACCATTTTTACCGACTTTAGCCATCCTTGCCCGACTGTTCACTTTAAAAAGTCGTTCTGATTTCAGAACAACTGGAATTATGAAGATATCTCTTACAGTATTTTTGGCGAGGGTCACCTCGCCATTATGATCGTGGTTGCAAAATTCTCTTACAGTCAATTTCCTCAATATGATTGGCTTAGAAATTGCTCGCAGATACTAGCGCTCCTAGCGGCAGTGTATTCAACAACTTTGATTTTACCGGGAATTTTAAATAGCAAATTTTGAATATGAAAGTTACTGAAATAAGCGTATCTGTAACGTTGAAATAGGAATAGTATATTACGGCTTTCATATCCTTACTATGTACACTATCCAAAAGATCTTCTGTTTGAAAATTTTCACCTGATTGTTTACAAAGTATCTAGACTTTTCGTCACCAAAATGGTGTTTACAATGAATGAAGACGTTTCGTCCCAAAAATGCTTCACTCCGAAGCTGGTTCCCCCTAGAACGAATAATCATACCCTGCCTCCACTCCGTACGACGACCATTTGTCAGAAATCTTCCGTCCGTCGTTCAGAGCTACGTCATCGCAGCTAGGTTGCCCCCAGACGTTTACTCCCTATTAGAGACAGTTATTCCGCAACGGAAAAAAAAAGAAATCAATATTTCACCTCGAACATCAAAATTGATACCATAATGATTTTGTAATTTGAATCAAATTTGTCTCGGAGCAAATACAATCCATGGCGAAATGGAGATGCTTTTATCACGGCTGTGTTATGGCACATGGCCTTACTACAATGGAAGAAAGACAACTCTAACAAAATTTTGGACAAACTTGGTCTACTGATAAAATAACACGTGACAGACGGTGAACATTTTGTAAATGTCCAAGGTGGCGTAATCTTAAAACTAACGGCAGTTAATAAGGTATGAATATTTACCACATCCATAATTATCGATAATTTCATAAGCACATGTAAAAGCACGTTCAGAGATTACCACTTAACCATACTTTTAAAACATTTTAGTTTTTTTCACCACAGGATCGAGCTTGACGTTCTGATCATATACATACAGCATATTCATTAAACTAGGTAATACGAAGTAAATTTTTGGCCGAATGACATAAATCATATATGGAATGTTCATATAACTCGAAGTGATATTTTTTGAACTACTAGATCGACGAAAATGTCGATTTCTTTTTCATAATTCTTCCGTAAAACCTCCGTAAAACGGCACTTAAAAAGCTGTTTCAATTTGTAAAAATGTAGAGAAAACTGTTAATTGTTTAGCAATTATCCTGAGTTATATTTTACCAACAAGCATCTGAGATTAGCAATTAAAACTTACATAAACATATTCACTTGCATTGTGCGATCACTCGAGCGGAACTAATCTCTACCACCTGGCACAGTCTTACAAATGCAATCGTACAAAAGCCCACATGATCACTGTTTTTAGTGCGATTACATCTTAGGGTGTGAACAATGTAATTTCAGTAATTACTCTGTTAATACATTTATTGTTTCCTTATTTTTTACAGAATGTCAGCATGTATGTATCATTTCAACTGGAAACAGTCTAGGAGAAGAATTGTGTGAACAAAAAGAAGTAATTTTCAACTGTGGAAGCTTAATATTGTAATCATTTTCAATCCGAAAATAATTACTATCATCATCTTCAAATTCCTTATTGTGAATTTAACTGTAATATGATTTAAGCATATACCTGATATTTGTTTATATTCTTTGACATGTACATGCTTGAAATGAAATGAATAAATAAAAGATTATTTAAATTTAAAACACAATATGACATCAGCTGTTTATATTTTTTGTCAAAAACATATTTAGCTTAATTATCGTTCATAACACACTAATCATCACCTTTGAGACAATTTAAAGTGAATAGTCGGGCAAAGGAAACCAGTCTAAATGCGTTCTTTGGCCTTCCAAAAGTCATTGTATACCATAATGATGGTCAAGTTCTGCTTACGGTGTCCAGTTTTGACCATTGAAATTTTGGGGAAGCCCCGTGTAAATTTAGCACAGTTCTAAATATAAATTCGCCAAACTCTTTGAAAACGAGGCTGCGTGGAAATGTCAACATGGACATGTGTTTCTCAGTCGTGTCGGTTTCGTTTCGTGTGATAAACCACTAATGCGGTATGCAAATTGTTGTTTTGAGATGATACATTTGATGCAAAAGAAGTATTCTTACATCAATGACAATGCTTTGTAATCATTTTTCGATAAAAGCATCTTGTACATGGAAATCGACACAAATATTCGGCCGATGCAGAGATGGGGCCCCGGCAAGGGGCAATTATTGCAGCATCGCATTCGTCGTATTTTACATCAACCGAATCATGAAGGTTAAATACAAATAATCGTAACATAATTTCCCATTTAAAACCACACGAAAACGTTCCATAGAACGTCCATGCATGTAGCTGTCACAGATGTGAAAATAAATTAGCTCATACATGGATATTTTACAAGTACAATATATGTGTTCAATTATTCGTGTAGTTTTTTGCAGAGATTTAATTAAATTATCTATGTCTCTGGTTTTTTTTTTTTTTTGTAAACAATATTTGAGTTCTGGAGAGAGATGACATGAATGTCCAGCTGGAAGGAAAGAAACTTTTATGATGTATATG
Organism: Argopecten irradians; assembly: GCF_041381155.1. Classification (NCBI taxonomy): domain Eukaryota; kingdom Metazoa; phylum Mollusca; class Bivalvia; order Pectinida; family Pectinidae; genus Argopecten; species Argopecten irradians. The sequence continues at coordinate 30,197,875 of NC_091147.1, read as the reverse complement.
TATCGTACAATGTATATATGTAAACGTACATTCCATGTAGCAGCTATAGAATTACAACTAGGAAATTCTCTCAAACATTGATAATATTTAATTCTTTACATTCATGTAGGCCTATGCTGTGAGAATTAACACATCATATATATATTTCCAGAAAACATATAGGCCTACATGTATGTTACTTTCCTTTTCTGTTGTTTCCTGTTCTTTTTTGTGCTCTGGAGAAAAAGATGATTGAGTTGAAGAAAAGTAATTAATTAAGAGAAATGTGTACCACAGTACTTTGTCTGATGCCGAGGGGTTCTATACTGTTTTAATAGTCCAGTAATTAATAATTAAATTGAAAATTTCAAAATTAAGATGAAATTGTAAATTCCATTTTTGAATGAAGTGGTTCCCCTCCTTTGAGAGTACACAGTGTGTATACCCTTTTTGGTTTTTAGGAATAATACCTGAATAGGAACCTGAAATAACATGACAATCAATCAGGTATGTGTGTGTTGGGGGGTGGGGGGGGGGGGGGGCTAAAAGACAGAAGAATCATGAGGTTGGGAAGTTGTAACTTGAGTGGGGGGTTGAAATATAGAATAGCTACAGATAACTGGAAGTGGAAGGGTGCTTTATCATTGATCTGGTCATTGCATATTTGGGGTTTACATGGCTTTTTTTTTTTGGTTATTTAGTCTCATTGATTTTGGAGCAATTTTGAATCCATATGGTACTGTATATCTTTCTTTTTTCCATGTGTAGCTATTTCTTCTGTATTTCACCCTTCGCCCAAGTCACAACTTCCCAATAGGTACCACTTTTTTGTTTAGAACTCAAATCAAAGACAGATGTACATAGTACTACATACTACATTTTAGTCTTTGTGTTTGTAATCACTGTTACTACAGTATTAATACATAAATGGTCTATGTACAAGTTACACATAGACAATAAATGTGAAATTTGGTTCAGACAAAAAGATTTTTAACATTTCAGATAACTTGCTAGTTTTATGGTTTTATTTATATGTTGAGTCTACTCTCATGTAAAGTAGAATTTAGAAATCCTAAGACAATGGTATCTATATTGCTATATGTAAAAAAAAAAATCCTTATATTTTAAAAGTAATTGAAAAGCTATCTCACAAGCCCTGACAAACAAATGGGCAGGCATATGGATGCAAGAATTATAATCACTGGATCTAGAGGACTAATATAAACAAATATTTCTACAAAGTTAAACAATGAAAAAGTATTGCATCATAATTTTATTTAATGATTACAGTTGAAAGGAACATTTAATAAATTAATACTGTTTAAATGTTTCTGTTTATGATCTTCTAGGTCCATATTGGAAAAGTTTACTTTCAAGAGCACTCAAATCAACATTCTTCAGTCTTCATATGATGCTAATTGTATGTATATGTATACATACACTTGTATACAGGTCCAAGGGATGAACTTTCTGTATTCATGTCACTATGCATGCATGGTGCCTGAAAAAAAGAACCAACAATTTTTTATATCTGTTGAATGTGACAAAAATTGAAATGATCAATTTCAAATATATATAAATGAATAAATGTAGGTTCATTCTACAGTTGTTTTTTTTTATTTTAGAGAAAACATTTTATAAGTTGTGAATGTGTCACTGATGCATTTGATAGAAATAAAATATTGTTTCAAAAAAGATACAAAAATCATTATCTATAGTTCCAACAAAAATTCAGAATAATTATAAATGATACATGGCTGCAGTACCAGAAATATATATACATGTATATATGTTTCTGGCAGTACATACACATGTACAAACACTATTTATTATTATGACCAGAAATAATACTGTATGTGTCCTCCAAATATATCTAAAGAACAAGCTAAAACCTACATGTACATATGTATATGTGTATATCAGAACATATACAATACAATTTTACCAATTAACCTACAATGTAAATCCTATATACAATGTATGTGTATAACACTACCAGAACATGTACAGAACAAAAATTTACAAATTAAAAATCTATAAATATATACATCAGAACTGTATGAATTGACCGGTAGCATAATATTATAGATTAATTGAAACAAATCTTAGCTTGATAATGCACTAGCGGTTACATTCTAACTGTACATGCATTACAACGGTACATTTTATAAATATACAGGGCATTCATTACCCCTAAAGAGGCCCCACTAAAGAACCGCTATTTACCCCAGGGTTACGTTTTACGCGATTGGGGAACAGGTATGAAACATGTGACCATATGTGACCACTCATTTATGAAAAAAATACTGCTAGGGACTATTTACATAATGATCAAAATACGAAGACTCACTCACTATCAGCTGAGCAGGGAGTACCGGGTAGTAGGCCTAGGTACGTACAGTAGCGGTCCGGAGCCGCGTGCTCGTTTGAACTGTTCTCTTCACTATAACAAGTTGTATTAACACTGTCCATGCGTTGTAATGTTTACCGAGTCAGTTGTTGGGATTGTCGCTGCTCCATTGCCTTTCCTTTCGCATTTTAGGTGAGTCAGTTGGTTGTTTTGGCGGAAACATTTTGGTTCAAAACTACGGTAGCCATGTTTTGTTTACTACGGAGAGTGGTGGGTGTTGCGCATGCGTTAAGGTTGAACTGCACTCATAGCCGGTCGGGAGGACTTTTAGGATTCCCATAGATATTATTATTTTCTTCGCATGTACAGCGATTTTGATGGAAAGTTTTATTTTTCTAATTCATAAGAAATTATACCGGATATATTAATACCATTTTTACCGATTTTACAGTCACTTGCCCGACTATTCGCTTTAATGAAAATCAATTAAACATTAATTTGTATAACACAGGTCGTCTTATGTTTTCCCCGCCTTGACTATCAATGTTCCTTGATCACTCTGAAAGTATTGATTTTACCTTTTTTTTCGGTCACCACATGAACTGCCTTTAAATCAATCACACCAATGAGACATACATTTACTACATTCATTATAATACTGTAAGGCAATTCTGCAAGATCAGCGAACATTGTTGATTTACCTTGAATATCTACATGCACAGTATGGTACCATATGTAACAGGAGAGGAGAAAATTTAGCGGCAAGACCGGGATTCGATCCCGGGACTCTCCGAACACTAGCTGAGTGCTCTACCGACTGAACTACCTGGTCATCGACAATCGACCCAGTCCAGTCCCACTACACTCCTCCCTCCTTTTTTGAATACATACGAGACCCTTTCAAACACCACAGCCGTTGGTAGGAGAGAAGAAAATGTAGCTCTTCCGACTGAGCTACCTGATCACTGATAATCAACCCAGTCTGATCCCGCTACAAATATTTATCTGGTTATTTTATCTCCCTTCCTATTTTCAATCTACCTTTATGACTTAGAATCTTACCTGGTGGAAAAGAATAGTTTGTCTTACAAATCTTGACAAATTATGCACACTATGATTGTTGCAAGCTAAACTACGTATCCGCTAGCTGATTGCTGTTGATTGTTAATGATCTCAAACACACTAATTACTTATTGTGCAAATTTAAGTACATATATTCTACTCTTTTCAAATATTCCTGATTACTATTCATGTATGATATCTTAAAACATTGACATGTGCACGGAGTACGGCGGACCAGACCGCCGATGTTTTGGACATCTGCTAGATATTTCAGTTTCAGGTTACGGTGGCCAATAAAAGAAAACAAACACAATGCGGTTTTCATATGTTATTTCTTCTAAATACAACATTTTTTGTGGAAGTTGTCAAGCATTTATGGGGAATATTTTGCATTGAAATTGTCACCTTCATACATCGGTTTTGGGACTCCCTGGACATTGTTTTTCCCCATTTTTTTGATGCGCTAAATATACTGATAGTAGATTTTTTAAGCATTTTCAGCCCTAAAAAGTACCTGCACAAATTATACCAGTTTTTATGGTATATGATATTGGAATATATCCCAAACTTTTTATCATATTATTTGCCAATAACACTGTTATGATATCAGAAATATTTGATGGTCTACAACAAATGTTACATGAATTTTAACAATATTGCATAACATGGAAATTAGAACTTAATATCAGAAAGAAAAAAAATTGTGATATTCTCAAGACGTAAATCGGTACAACACCAGTTGATGTTATGGAATACAGAATTAGATTTATAAGAATTGTTTACATATCTAGGTAAAGAAAATAATGTTAATGGTAGCGTTTTTAAAGAAAGGGAAAAAACCTGCTGAACAAACAATTAAATCGGTGTTTGCTATTTATAAGAAATAAAGGAATGTATCTCTTCCTGTTCATCTTAAACTGAAAATATTTGATTCACTTGTAATGACAGTTTTATTATACTCATCAGAGGTATGGGGATTTGAAAATAAAAAATTTAGAAAAATTCATTTGTAATTTTGTAAAACAATCCTGAAGTTAAGAAAGTGTACAAACAATTTCATGGTCTATGGTGAGCTAACAAGTTATCCGGTTTGAATTGAAGTTCGGATACAATGTATATCAATCAACTTGCTGTTTTACAAAGGAATAATTACAAAACTTGTTAAGAGTAGACCAATTGACCAATTTATTCAAAAATCACATGGTAATATTGATAAGTCTTCAAGAGGACAGACATATTCTATATTTAAGACATTTTGACATAGAAAAGTTTGCCTCGTCTTTCTCTGCTGCAAAACAATACTTGTTAACTGATACTGTGGTCCCAGAAACTTGATGACAATAGTCATTAAGAATGGATATTTTCATTAACATCAAATTAACAAGGAAAATGCTAACGGTGTTATAAAAACATTTGACATATAACATCATAGGAAATATTAGAATGGGCTTCCAAGATTTTAGTATGTGTCTCTTATTTTACATCTTGGTGTCCAAGGAATCCTCAAAGTCCAAACTGGAAGGAACACCAGCCAAATTTATTTCTTATTGTACAAAACTACAGTAGTAATGACCTTAGAAATATATTCCTCCTATCCTCGAGACCGAGCCATTTAGTACTTTCAGTACTTTGATTATTATTATAATTATTATATATAATGTAAATTAATTATTTTTGCCTAATATCAGGTCGGGGAAAACCACCAACTTGCATATTATACGCTAACTAGAGTATTATAGCCCGATTGGAGTATGAATTTGTTACTAATAATAGATAAAATTGCTGAAATCTCAAATTTTGTTTGAACTAACCTAAGGTTTACCATATTATGATATAAAATTTTCCATAGATTCAAGAAGCTCCTCACAAATACACCTAATTTCTTTGTAGGAGTTGTCTTCATTGTTTTGCAGAATTGCTACTACACCGAAAACCAAAATGAGTCTGTTGCCTTGTTTTGGCTCCATGAAGACCTATAAAAACCAAGATTATGCAAAACTGAAAAAAGAATGCAAAGCGAAAGGAAATCTATTTATAGACTTAGAATTTCCACCAGATGACCGTTCCTTGTTTTATAGTCAAGGAAAGTTAGCTGATGTTGTGTGGAAAAGGCCAAAGGTAAGTATTAGAGAGGTTAAATATTTTGTCAGGCTTAATTCGCAGATTCCACTTGAAAATTTATTGTAATTTATGGGATGAAATGTTGTTTTCAGTTAATGTAGCTCTGGCCAACACTAGTAAAATTTTACATATAAACTGATCAGGTTTTCTATAACCTCAGGCCATCTGACCACATTTATTGTTAAAAGTAAACTTCTTTAAGCCAACAGAAATACAACATACATCAACAGACTTCATATATATGATCGGCAACTTGGTAAAAAGTTACCCATCAAGATCATCACTTCTGTGCATTTATATCAAGTCTGTAGATGTATCTCTGTTGACTTAAAGGCACACTATATTTAAATTTCCGAAATAAATAAAAAAAATTTTTAAACAATAATAATATAAGAAGATACTATCAAAGGTCTAAGATAATGCTATAATACCAAACAAATGAAAGATATCTCGGGTAATCTATGTTAATAATGTAGATTAATTTGATTCTGTTTTGCCATTTATTGCAGTGATCTGGCCATGGTAATTCAAATGACAGTAGGAAACATAAGATGACCCTCATTTTGAAAATGATCATTTTATTAATTTTCATTAAATTGTTTGGAAGCTAAAGATAAGTTGATAAGTTTAACGTCCCTACAAAATTATCAAACTCGTCTTACATTTACATTTTAAAAATATTGAAAGGTGTTTCGGTATCTTTAGATGGTCATTCCTGATTTGTGTCTGTACCTTATTATTGTATATTTCTGACAGCAAATCTGTGACAATCCCAAGCTGTTTGTGGAGGGCGCCAGTGCTGGAGATGTCACCCAGGGTCGCCTTGGTAACTGTTGGTTTGTTGCTGCCTCCTCCTGTCTATCTGCCAACAAAGATGTGTGGGATAGAGTGAGTATGTCATCCAAGGTCCAGCCTCCAGACATACCAGTCCAGCAGACAGTCATATAGCTACCATCCTTCTGTCCTACCATGGTCCAACCTCCAGCCATCTGTCATTCCTATCATCCTTCTGGCCTACCATGGTCCAGCCTCCAGCCATCTGGCATTCCTACCATCCTTCTGTCCTACCATGGTCCAACCTCCAGCCATCTGTCATTCCTATCATCTTTCTGTCCTACCATGTTCCAACCTCCAGCCGTCAGTCAGTCCTACCATCCTTCTGTCCTTCCATGGTCCAGCCTCAAGCCAATCTGATTAAAATTAGACTTGTAATTCCGCTCCACTACGATACTCTACGCTATGCTCCAATACAAGATCTAACAATGCTCCGTTCGAGGTCACCTCAGCATGACCTCTGGCCTAGAATAGGAACATCTCAGGACGTATTATTATCAGTTTACACTTCCAAATGAATCAACCACACTGAAGATTCCGTAGGCGACATGCTGATTGGCTAACCATAGGGGTCATGCTGAGGTGACCCCGAACAGGGCATTGTTAGATCTTGTATTGGAGCGTAACGTAGAGTATGGTAGTGGAGCGGAATTACAAGTCTAATTTTAATTAGATTGAGCCTCCAGCCATCTGTCATTCCTATCATCCTTATGTCCTATCATGGTCCAGCCTCCAGTCGTCAGTAAGTCCTATCATCCTTCTGTTCTAACATGGTCCAGCCGCCAGCCATCAGTTAGTCCTACCATTCTTCTGCCCTACCATGGTCCAGCCATCTGTCAGTCCTATCATTCTTCTGTCCTACCATGGTCCAGTCATCTGTCATTCCTACCATACTTCTGTCCTACCATGGTCCAGCCTCCAGCCATCTGGCATTCCTACCATACTTCTGTCCTACCATAGTTCAGCCTCCAGCTATCTGTCATTCCTATCATCCTTCTGGCCTACCATGGTCCAGCCTCAAGCCATCTGGCATTCCTACCATACTTCTGTCCTACCATAGTTCAGCCTCCAGTCATCTGTCATTCCTATCATCCTTCTGTCCTAACATGTTCCAACCTCCAGCCATCCAACCTCCAGCCATCTGTCCTACCATGGTCCAACCTCCAGCTGTCAGTCAGCCCTACTATCCTTCTGTTCTAACATGGTCCAGTCGTCAGTTAGTCCTACCATCCTTCTGTCCTACCATGGTCCAGTCTCCAGCCATCTGTCATTCCTATCATCCTTCTGTCCTAACATGGTCCAGTCTCCAGCCATCTGTCATTCCTATAATTCTTCTGTCCTACCATGGTCCAGCCTCCAGCTGTCAGTCAGTCCTACTATCCTTATGTCCTAACATGGTCCAGTCGTCAGTTAGTGCTACCATCTTTCTGTCCTAACATGGTCCAGTCGTCAGTTATTCCTACCATCCTTCTGTCCTACCATGGTCCAGTCTCCAGCCATCTGTCATTCCTACCATCCTTCTGTCCTAACATGGTCCAGTCTCCAGCCATCTGTCATTCCTATAATCCTTCTGTCCTACCATGGTCCAGCCTCCAGCTGTCAGTCAGTCCTTCTACCCTTCTGTTCTAACATGGTCCAGTCGTCAGTTAGTTCTACCATCCTGCTGTCCTAACATGGTCCAGCCATCTGTCAGTCCTATCAACCTTCTGTCCTCACATGGTCCAGCCTCCAGCTGTCAGTCAGTCCTACTATCCTTCTGTTCTAACATGGTCCAGTCGTCAGTTAGTCTTAGTCCTACCATCCTTCTGTCCTAACATGGTTCTGCCTCCAGCCATCAGTTAGTCCTACCATTCTTCTGTCCTATCATGGTCCAGCCTTCAACCGTCTGTCAGCTGTCTTACAATCCTTCTGTCTTACCATGGTCATATATTAATGGTAATCTAGGTACCATATATTACAGGTAATTCATGTTCCATATATCACAGGTAATTCCATGTACCATATTTACAGGTAATTCAGGTACCCTTTATTACAGGTAATTCCAGAATGGAAAGAACAGGAATGGGATGACAATGATGCAGACAAGTACCAAGGAATATTCCATTTTCGGTTCTGGAGATATGGAGAGTGGATTGATGTTGTTATTGATGACATGTTACCCACGATCAACAATGAACTGGTCTTCATTCATTCCCAGAGTAAGAATGAGTTTTGGAGTGCATTGCTGGAAAAAGCTTATGCAAAGTAAGTTGAGAGTTTGAGATAATGAGAACTATCATTAAATCATAACACACAGCTGATGGCGAGTGTGCCAGCTTTCTATGGAATCTTGTGTGTTTGTTATAGTTTAGTGTATTGAATTATTATAGGTTATTTGGCTGTTACGAGGCTCTTGATGGAGGAGAACTTGGTGAGGCTCTTGAAGATTTCACTGGTGGCGTGTCAGAGCAGGTTGACCTTCGTGGTCGCGACCTCGCTAACAAACCTGAAGAGCGTGCTGACTTGTTCGAGCGAATGAAGAAACAGATGGACCGGAAATCTCTGATGGCAGCTTCTATACCAGTATGTATTCACATAATGATCTAAGTCGTAGGTGAAATTTGATATTTTTGCTCTTCATGGACGAGGCAAACAACTAAATAAATAATAATATGCTTTTATGATGAACCCCTTTGCCCTTGATTACACATTTATATTCATCTAGTACAAAGGCTGGAATAGTCCATTTTGGGATTTCAAGGGAGAATGAGTTAAATGACTAAATAACATATATTTATCTGTGTGTGAAGGCTGAGAGCAGTGAGGAGATGGAGGCGTCAACAGACATTGGACTGGTCAAGGGTCATGCTTACGGAATCACTGCAGTAAAAAACATTCACCTGGAAGGATCTGGACTCTTCAGCTTCTTCAATAGAGAGAAAATTGCTATGGTCCGTCTGCGGAATCCCTGGGGAGAGAAGGAATGGAAGGGGGCGTTTAGTGATGGGTGTGTGCCATACCATCCAACTCTATGTTATGCTTTATAAATATGTTACTGTATTCGACCCAGTAAGTGCCCTTGTCCCTGTAAGCGCCCCTCTCTCCTTTTTGAAGCTCAAATTTCACTTACAGTAGTCCCCGTTATACCTTGTGTCCAGTGCCTATTTTGACGGTATAACAGAGATGGCGGTACAACAGGGTTTACAATCATAATTGATTGTGACCAAACTTTGATACATGCGGCTTCTGTTATTATGTTATTATTCTGTTATGGGACACAGATAGTCCCATTATGTTTTTGCAAAACTCTGCTAAGATGTAAATTAAGATCCCTATGAAATGTTTTTATCCCCCGTTGGCGGGGGGATATACAAATGGGTTCCGTCTGTCCGTCCGTACGAATGGTTTCCGGAGCATAACTCTAAAACCAGTAGAGATATTTCCACAAAACTTCATACACACATTGGTCTTATAGTCTAGTAGTGCCTTTTGCTATTTTTAGGTTTTCATTTTTTGCATTTTTTCCGTAACCATGGAAACATTGCTGAAAATATCATATTTTTGTACAAGGTTCGTTTCTGGAGCATAACTCTAAAACCAGAAGAGATATTTCCACAAAACTTACACATTGGTCTTATGGTCTAGAAGTGCCTTTTGCTATTTTAAGGTTTTCACTTTTTGTACTTTTTTCTGTAACCATGGAAACATTGCTGAAAATGGCAGATTTCTGTGTAAGAATCGTTTCCGGAGCACAACTCTAAAACCAGCAGAGATATTTCCATGAAACTTCATAGACACATTGTTCTTATGGTCTAGTAGTGCCTTTTGCTATTTTTAGGTTTTCATTTTTTGCACTTTTTCCGTAACCATGGAAACATTGCTGAAAATATCATATTTTTGTACCAGGTTCGTTTCTGCAGCATAGCTGGAAAACCGGTTGAGAATCATATTTTTGTACCAGGTTCGTTTCTGCAGCATAGCTGGAAAACCGGTTGAGATATATGCACGGAACTCCATAGGCACATTAGTCTTATGGTCTAGTAGTGCCTTTTGCTATTTTAAGGTTTTCACTTTTTGTACTTTTTCTGTAACCATGGAAACATTGTTGAAAATGGCAGATTTTTGTGTAAGAATCGTTTCCGGAGCACAACTCTAAAACCAGCAGAGATATTTCCATGAAACTTCATAGACACATTAGTCTTATGGTCTAGTAGTGCCTTTTGCTATTTTAAGGTTTTCACTTTTTGCACTTTTTTCTGTAACCATGGAAACATTGTTGAAAATGGCAGATTTTTGTGTAAGAATTGTTTCCGGAGCACAACTCTAAAACCAGCAGAGATATTTCCATGAAACTTCATAGACACATTGTTCTTATGGTCTTGTAGTTTCTTTTGCTATTTTTAGGTTTTCACTCTTTGTGCTTTTTTCTGTAACCATAGAAACATTGCTGAAAATATCATATTTTTGTAGCAGGTTCATTTCCGGAGCATAACTCTAAAACCAGCAGAGATATTTCCACTTCATAGACACATTCATTTTATGGTCTAGTAGTGCTATTATTAGGTTTTCATTTTTTGCACTTTTTCGTGGGTTTTTTTCATACACATAAGTCTCCACAATCAAACTTACTTCAGCTTTGATATCTCCATTGGCGGGGATCTGAATGACTATGTCCTTATTCATTTAGTATCTTTCTAATGAGGATGATTATATCAATTAGTAAAGAATTCTTGAAATAGTATGTGTTGATTTACATACCTAAAAATACCTCATGTATACATATATGTTCGATACCAGGATGGTAATCAAAATGATCATGGCTAAGAGTGAGGGTAGCTTTGAGTAATACAATGGAGAACTTGGATTAGAATTGTTGTGATTGGTATGGACTATCATTTAAAGGAAGAAAATGCTGGATTATGAGAATACCAAGAAGTCCAATGGGTGAAAATAGCCAGGTTTTGGTACACTGTAATCCAGGTAGCGTGTCTGACCCTTAAATAGGTTGGGTATGAATCTGATTGATACCATGTCCATAAAGGATTCGACTAATGGTCAAGGACTATCTCATTAAAATCTATTATTTGTAAGGCATCTTCTTCCACAGGGATCTTCTTCACAGAAGTGTTGTAATACTGTTATCTGTCACAACTGGTGTTGATTATTTTGGATTATAATTGCTGCCATGGGTCACCGTATGGACAATCACTAAAGGGGAGAAATGCTGGATTTAGAGAATTTTAAGGCACCCAAAATAGCTATGCAGGTTAAGGTTTTTAGCTCACCTGGCCCGAAGGGCCGGTGAGCTTATGTCATGGCGCGGCGTCCGTCGTCCGTCGTCCGTCCTTCGTCCTTCCGTCGTCCGTCCGTCAACATTTCCTTTAAATCGCTACTAGTCATAGAGTTCTGCATGGATTGTAACCAAATTTGGCCACAAACATCCTTTGGGGAAGGGGAACAGAACTTGTATAAATTTTGGCTCTGACCCCCCGGGGGCAGGAGGGGCGGAGCCCAATAGGGAAAATAAAGGTAAATCCTATAAAACGCTACTTGTCCTAGAGTTCTGCATGGATTGTAATCAAATTTGGCCAGAAACATCCTTGGCGGAAGGGGAACAGAACTTGTATAAATTTTGGCTCTGACCCCACGGGGGCAGGAGGGGTGGGGCCCAATAGGGGAAATAGAGGTAAATCCTATAAATCGCTACTTGTCCTAGAGTTCTGCATGGATTGTAACCAAATTTGGCCAGAAACATCCTTGGGGGAAGGGGAACAGAACTTGTATAAATTTTGGCTCTGACCCCCCGGGGGCAGGAGAGGCAGGGCCCAATAGGGGAAATAGAGGTAAATCCTATAAATCGCTACTTGTCCTAGAGTTCTGCATGGATTGTAACCAAATTTGGCCAGAAACATCCTTGGCGGAAGGGGAACAGAACTTGTATAAATTTTGGCTCTGACCCCACGGGGGCAGGAGGGGCGGGGCCCAATAGGGGAAATAGAGGTAAATCCTATAAATCGCTACTTGTCCTAGAGTTCTGCATGGATTGTAACCAAATTTGGCCAGAAACATCCTTGGCGGAAAGGGAACAGAACTTGTATAAATTTTGGCTCTGACCCTACGGGGGCAGGAGGGGCGGGGCCCAATAGGGGAAATAGAGGTAAATCCTATAAATCGCTACTTGTCCTAGAGTTCTGCATGGATTGTAACCAAATTTGGCCAGAAACATCCTAGGGGGAAGGGGAACAGAACTTGTATAAATTTTGGCTCTGACCCCACGGGGGCAGGAGGGGTGGGGCCCAATAGGGGAAATAGAGGTAAATCCTATTAATCGCTACTTGTCCTATAGTTCTGCATGGATTGTAACCAAATTTGGCCACAAACATCCTTGGGGGAAGGGGAACAGAACTTGTATAAATTTTGGCTCTGACCTCCTGGGGGCAGGAGGGGCGGGGCCCAATAGGGGAAATAGAGGTAAATCCTATAAATCGCTACTTGTCCTAGAGTTCTGCATGGATTGTAACCAAATTTGGCCACAAACATCCTTGGCGGAAGGGGAACAGAACTTGTATAAATTTTGGCTCTGACCCCCAGGGGGCAGGAGGGGCGGGGCCCAATAGGGGAAATAGAGGTAAATCCTATAAAACGCTACTTGTCCTAGAGTTCTGCATGGATTGTAACCAAATTTGGCCACAAACATCCTTGAGGGAAGGGGAACAGAACTTGTATAAATTTTGGCTCTGATCCCCCGGGGGCAGGAGGGGCGGGGCCCAATAGGGGAAATAGAGGTAAATCCTATAAATCGCTACTTGTCCTAGAGTTCTGCATGGATTGTAACCAAATTTGGCCAGAAACATCCTAGGGGGAAGGGGAACAGAACTTGTATAAATTTTGGCTCTGACCGCCTGGGGGCAGGAGGGGCGGGGCCAAATAGGGGAAATAGAGGTAAATACTATTAATCGCTACTTGTCCTAGAGTTCTGCATGGATTGTAACCAAATTTGGCCCAGAAACATCCTATTTGTATAAATTTTGGCTTTGACCCCTTGGAGCAGAAAGAGTGGGGCCCAATAGGGGAATTAGAGGTAAATATTCAAATTCCTTCAGAAAAAAAACAATGAACCTGTATTCAGAACATTCCTAGGCATTACAAACCAGGTGAGCGATACAGGCCCTCTGGGCCTCTTGTTATGAAGTATTTAGCAAATGACATTGAACTCCTCATTGATTTTGGATTATAATTGTTGTGATGGGTATGATGAAAAATCACTAAAAGGGGAAAATACTGGATTTAGAGAATTTCAAGAGGCACAATGGGCTGAAAAGTTATGTGATTATTATGACATTGCTATATTTTACAAAACTGGTAAATTATAAAGAACCCAACTATTACCGTAATATCTAAGTCATGATTTTCACAAATTTTGTTTAGTTCTCCAGAATGGAACAAAATCTCAAAAGATGACCGTGAGAAGATCGGACTCACATTTGAAGATGATGGAGAATTCTGGTAAAGTTTCATCAGATGGTGGGCTATTCAAATCGCCTTTCGTCCGTGGTCCGTCGTCCGTTAACAATTCTTGTTACCACTATTTCTCAGAAAGTTCTGAAGGGATCTATCTCAAATTTCATATGTCGGTTCCCCTAGGACCCTAGTTGTGCATATTGCATTTTGGGACGGATCGGTCAACAAGATGGCCGACAGGCGGCCATCTTGGATTTTGATAGTTAAAGTTTGTTACCGCTATTTCTCAAAAAGTACTGAAGGGATCTTTCTCAAATTTCATATGTCGGTTCCCCTAGGGCCCTAGTTGTGCATATTGCATTTTGGGACCGACTGGTCAACAAGGCGGCCATCTTGGATTTTAATGGTTGAAGTTTGTTACCACTATTTCCACCGACATGCGGCCATCTTGGATTTTGATAGTTAAAGTTTGTTACCGCTATTTCTCAAAAAGTGCTGAAGAGATCTTTCTCAAATTTCATATATAGGTTTCCCTAGGGCCCTAGTTGTGCATGTTGCATTTTGGGACCGATCGGTGAACAAGATGGCCGACAGGCGGCCATCTTGGATTTTGATAGTTAAAGTTTGTTACCGCTATTTCTCAAAAAGTACTGAAGGGATCTTTCTCAAATTTCATATGTCGGTTCCCCTAGGGCCCTAGTTGTGCATATTGCATTTTGGGACCGACTGGTCAACAAGGCGGCCATCTTGGATTTTAATGGTTGAAGTTTGTTACCACTATTTCTCAAAAAGTGCTAAAGGGATCTTTCTCAAATTTCATATACATGTTCCCCTAGGACCCTGGTTGTGCATATTGCATTTTGGGACCGATCGGTAAACAAGATGACCGACTGACGGCCATCTTGGATTTTGATAGTTAAAGTTTGTTATCGCTATTTCTCAGAAAGTACTGAAGGGATCTTTCTCAAATTCCATGCATAGTTTTCCCTTGTACCCTAGTTGTGCATAGTACATTTAAGGACTGATCCATAATGCCTTTCGGGACTGATCGGTAAACAAGATGGCAAACCGGCCGCCATCTTAGATCTCATTGTTAAAGTTTGTTACCACTATTTCTTAGAAAGTACTATAGCGATCTGTCTCAAATTTTATATGTAGTGTGTTTGAAAAAGTTTGAAAAGCAGGGAAAAGATCCCTCTTTCCATTGTCAGACATAGATCATTCTTTGGTGGGCGCCAAGATCCCTCTGGGATCTCTTGTTAAAAATTACTTTTTGTTTTAAGAATTATTCCATTTTCCTTTTTAAGGCATGAATAAAAATGTATAATGAATGTGTGTGTAACGGCCAAGTGGTATGACATAAACCACTGTAATCCAGGTAGCGTGTCTGACCCTTACACAGGCTGGGTATGAATCTGATTGATACCATGTCCATAAAGGACTTGACTAATGGTCAAGGACTATCTCATTAAAATCTATTATTTGTTATAAAGGTCTCTTGTAAGGCATCTTCTTCCACAGGGATCTTCTTCTTCACAGCAGCTGCAGCACCCACAAAGAATTCTTGAGTCATTTCAGTTTTCAAATATATGTCTAGTTTTCTTGGAGTTGTCTGCCCTTAGACCATTGTATTGTATTGATGCAACAAACTTTATTTACATAGGTATGAGGTTTCAAGATGATCTTGATATTAATAAACAGTCTATGTCACTGAGCCTATGATTCCTAATCAAATACAACCAAGAGTTAAAAAAAAGTTAGATAATTTTAATTATGATTAAAATATATTACATTACACATTGATAAAGTAATCCTGAGAGTCTGTTCCTTTCTCAACAGACTCTCATAATATATATCCTATGATTGCTTTACAAGGTTTCCTATATATATTTTACTAATAATTTACAATAAATTCAGTGTCTAGACATGTAAAAATAATTCCCTAAATGATTTCCCAGATTATTGTTGATGCTATCATTACATTTCCAAATATTGACAGAATAATATACCCATCCATCCAAAACAGACCTATACATTCTGAGAATTGTATTGATCTTTTTGATTCTGTGAAACAGCAATCATAGGTACGCTAAGCAAGCCTGAGCACATCAAGACAACAATAAGAATCAGCGGTGAAAATTAAATGCTGTTTTGTTACTTTCACACCCTGATTGAAGGTATAAAATAATAAAACACACATGTATAATAATTGTCACAACAATAATCGATGTGTACAGTTATGCAATCAGTGATGTTTTCCAATGTTTGCTTAGAGCTATTCGTTTTGATCTTGGTTCAGATCTTGTGTATTCCCGAAAATCACACACAACGCCTTCTTAATTTATTCCTCCGCAGTAGATTTTCTTAGTTTATCTATCTAGTTGAATGGTAAAAATTGATGCTATAAATGAGGATTAATCATGTTTGTTTTAATGATTTATATAAAAAATAAGATTAAAATGTGTTTGCAAAAGTCTTTTATTTGGTTGACCTTGCGAACTATATCTGTTTAAATTACCATGCTCTCTTGCATCTAGACATGTGAAATCTCGAGTTGCCTCACTTTAAACGTCATTGCTATTAGGCCTTTCATTGCATTTATAGCTACCTTTTAATTATTTAACTTTGATCAATTCAAACAAATACATATAGAAATTGTACATGTGGTGTCAATCTCTAGTCAACATTAATATTAATTCCATGTTTCTTTTTTTCTGAAAACATACTGCAGCAAACTGAAGTATATCTGATGAAATTACTACGCTCTCTTCCATCTAATCCAATGATATTAGATCTTGATATTGAGAAACTTCTGATGGGCAACAACATGTTAACTAAATTTAATTTAAATGAAAAAACCAATTCTTTTATTCCTTTGTTTGAGTCCTTCATTCACAGCATCTATGAATGGCCTTGGCACTTTGATTTATTTTTATCCAGGATGACTATGGAGGATTTCTGTCGATATTTTGTGCGAGCTGCGATTTGCTGCGTTGTCAACACCTCCATTTTTGCCTTTAGTAAGACTTGGCATGAAGGTCTAGCTCACAGTAAATGGGTGAAGCCAAACCGAGCTGGAGGCTGTCTTAACCACAAGGAGACTTTCCTTAACAACCCTCAGGTAATTACATTATCATTGACAGGTTACTTCAACGACACACAGGTAATTACATTATCATTTACAGGTTACTTGAACAACACACAGGTAATTACATTATCATTTACAGGTTACCTGAACAACACACATGTAATTACATTATCTTTACAGGTTATCTGAACAACACACAGGTAATTACATTATCATTTACAGGTTATCTGAACAACACACAGGTAATTACATTATCATTTACAGGTTACTTTAACGACACACAGGTAATTCCATTATCATTAACAGGTTACCCGAACGACACACAGGTAATTCCATTATCATTTACAGGTTACTTCAACGACACACAGGTAATTACATTATCATTTACAGGTTACTTTAACAACACACAGGTAATTACATTATCATTTACAGGTTACTTAAACGACACACAGGTAATTTCATTATCATTAACAGGTTACCCGAACGACACCCATTCACATACGTCACAGGTAATATAGGTTATATAGTGGACTCTACCTAATCACATAACAGTTATTGGAATATTTCAAGTTATTTACATATATTTACATTCACTTGCCACTTCTACTATACAAACTAACCAGGGCAAAGTGAAGTTTATGAGAGTATATAACTGACACTCAAAACATGACCATTATGGCATCACTAATGTTGACATGGTAACGTCAACTGGTACACAGTAAAAATGGATTAAAACGTTGTTGAATAACGATTTTCTTGTCTAACATTACTTAAACCATGTTAATGCAAAGAACCCAACATCATGAGAAAAAAAAAAGTAAATACAAATATTAAACTATCTTCCTGCAGAATCTATGGTCTACATAGATGCCAGAGCTTTGCAGATTTCTCTCTATATAGACCATTGATTCCATTGTATGATAGTTTAATACTTAAAATATTCTATGACTATGATCCCAATTTTTAGTGCGAGCACTATTGTTTTCCTTGTCGTGTGTGGAGTCTGTATAGGCGCTATATGCAGGTACCAACTGCGCACGTGATACCGGAAGTCACTGTCTTATACCGTTTAATAGATTTCGCCGTGATTTAGTAACACCAACCTTTCAAAAATAAGAGATACCATTCAGCAATGTTATTCTGTAAATTAACAATTTCAGTGACATTAAACAGTGTTAAACATGTGTATTTTGTGTAAACTTTAAGCGGCGTATCATACAAACTCTTGCATAGGTCATGATATTCTAAGCATCTGATCAACTTTGGAAACCTCCGGAACAATATAATGCGAATCAGGTTTATGTAGTCAATGAAAGAAAGTGACGAAACAGATAATTTTTGCAACCGACCAAAGACATCTACAGTCCCCCTGCTCGATTCGTTCTGAAAAACGGCTACCGGTGTAAGCCGGTCACGTGACCGGGAGATCTGGCAAAACAAGCATAACCGGCCTATTCCATTATTGCGGACATTTCTTCAGAGCTTTAGTAACGTTTTGATTTTTGAAAATCTATTGTGTTGAAGTTTCTTATGAAATAGAAAACATATATGGTGGCCTATTTCGGCCATGGCGAATTATCGCTCCTCACAAAATCGCTCCGCACGTTCCAGTTGTAATGCACATTTGATGTAATGCATGGTGCATTGCAATTTGTATTGTAGGATTATATAATATAATATGAGAGAATTTTCTAGCATTATAGCTTGGAATTTAATTACACATCACAAGACAATACGCGAAGTAAAATTGAGATAATGCGCGGATTGACACTGCAACAAAAATATACTGTCGGTGCGACAAATTTTATTTTCTCGCTTATGCGACAGAGCGATATGTTTGTTTTATCGCACAGTCACGTGAGATCGGCAGGGTATTTTTGTGCTCCAAGCACTGTCGCTCCTACCTACTGTTGTAGCGGAAAAGATATCACCTTCTGACTGACTTTTTTTTTAAAAGTCAGTCAGAAGGTGATATCTTTTCCGCTACAACAGTAGCTATGTCGCTCCATGCATTGTTGCAATGGGCCACACGCCAATTATTATTTGTTCAAACTAAAATTAAAGAGATCGCTGAAGCACTGATTAGTAAAACATGAGTTATATTAATAAATATATACCTTGAATTGATACCCTGGTATGGTAATGTTGTAAGTTTATGTAAACTATTATATTAATTTATATCTTACTACATGCCACCAGTAGAATTCTTCTTCTCATGTCTTGACCTACAAATGTAGGAATTAACAGAATGCCCTGACAATCATATTCACTTTTTAGCATTATTTCTGAATTATG
This sequence comes from Argopecten irradians, assembly GCF_041381155.1. Taxonomy (NCBI): domain Eukaryota; kingdom Metazoa; phylum Mollusca; class Bivalvia; order Pectinida; family Pectinidae; genus Argopecten; species Argopecten irradians. The sequence goes on along the minus strand of NC_091147.1, from coordinate 30,178,706 downwards.
TATTTACGATGTACATGTAGGTATGATACTGTACAAATAAATCTATTTTCTTATGTTTCACTCTGAATTACATGTCATTGTGCTTGACGAAAACAATTCATTAAAACTTTAAATGTGTTGCTTTCGAAAGTGTAAAATCTTAAAATAAACCTTAAAATATATTTTTATTGTTATTGATAAACAGTCCTAAAGAAGTCAATAAAATTTCATATACTTGGAATAAAACATTCAATTTTTATATACATGACTTAAACAAATTTTATTGTAATCAGACTATCAGAATGTACATGCGCATGCAGGCATTCGGTTCTATAAAATGATGTGACACCTTACATATTACATTATAGAGAGAAAAAAATATCTATAGAGCCAAATGCCTGGGGTACATATATCTTAGTCTATACATCACATCTTTTTCGATGTATTCGCTTCATAAATGAATATCTACATACCTGTGCATATCAAAAGATGTTTCAATTCCTGTCCGTTAATGAATACAACAAGAAAATCATAATGTTTGGAGAATTTATGTCTGAACGGAATGAGTTTTGTTCAAAGAGAGTTTCGTCAACAAATATCTAACCTTTATTCCGCCATCTTGCGCCGGTATTAGCCGGTGAATCAAAACCGGCTGATCCGGCGTACGCCGATCGCGCAACCGGCGCACTTTTTCTTTGAATCGAGCGACTTAGCCGCCTCGCCGGGTCGCCGGCGGGCGCCCGCTCTTGACGAATCGAGCAGGGGTAGTGTTACTCAGCAGATTATATTTAATTTATCACATCATCCTAGGTCCTAGGTATACATATGCATTGTACTACCTATGGCTTACTAACCCCAGTGACCATAGACCACATTTGCTACGGTTCTAATAAATATTTATAAAATCACTCGCCTTATGTTAGAGAAACAGAATGAAAAAAAACACAACATTATACAATATCTGTCCGGGTGCCTGAGCTCTAGATCTGTCGTACCCAGAAAGGCATTCAAGCATGACACAGGTAAGTCGCCACATGCACAGAGACTAAACAGTGCTGTAGCGGACGTCTATTTTGAACAGCGAAACAAGTCTATCGTAACAATATCAATAAGATAACAAATAAACTTGTAAGTAACAAAGAACACAATTAACAAAGTTTAAAGTAATTTCACATTTATAGTTCTGATGAAGTAATTTAAAGGAAATTATTTATTACAATACATCAAGGACTTAAACCATCTCCCAAGGATAATGAGCGATAGTGCTACGTATACCTTTTGCCGAGGATGATTTCATATAGGCTTGTGAGTATAATTAGGTGTTACAGTTTTGTACGTGCAAAATATCTCACCGCAGGAGCCTTGTACATGTAGATTCATATAGTTCTTGAAATTAAGGTTTTAGGAAGTATCTTTATCTTTGTTTTTCAACTCTGTGTTTGCATCAACTTTTTACAAGACCTCCGCTTATTGGAATAAGATATCTAAGAAATAAATTGGATATTCAGACACCCCTTACAATGAAGTTAAGGGAGGGGGTGTTGGTATACTGGGTTGTCTGCTTGTCTGTCTTTCAATACGAGATTCTTTTCCAGGCTAAAACTTAGAAAAACATTTAAAGCAGCTCTTTCAAACTTTATGTATATATCAGACAAGTGCCCTAGTTGTGCCTTTTGTTATTGCAGACCTTCCATTTTTGGTATTTTTTACTGTCACCATGGAAACTTGGTCAAAAATACCAAATTACTGTTTCCTTTCGTTTCTGCGTTATAACTCCAAAACCGTTCAACACAGCTCCTTTAAACTTTTTGTATATATCAGGCAAGTGCCCTTATTGTGCCTTTTGCTATTGCAAATTTCAAATATTTGGCATTTCTTTTATATACATGTTTTTGGGTTTTCATACCAAATGTGGGGTGTGGGTGATAATGCCATGCTGTGTGGCTCCGTGAAGTCTTTAGATGTGGCATTTTAATGCTAAAGTTTATAACTTGATATGTATGTATAAGTGTGTTGTACGGGGTAGTCTAAACTGTGGCCATCTTTTGTTGTTACAGTTTACATTTGACATCACAGATAAAGAAGACGAGCCAATGTTCCAACTAATTCAGAAAAGTACACGTGGAGCTGGAGGAAGTCGAAACATCACCATTGGCTTCTCAATTGTCAAGGTAAGCTCTCACTATCAGCTTCTCAATTATCAAGGTAGGCTTTCACCATTGGGTTCTCAATTGTCAAGGTAGGCTCTCACCAATGGCTTCTCAATTGTAAAGGTAGGCTCTCACCATTGGCTTCTCAATTGTCAAGGTAGGCTCTCACCATTGGCTTCTCAATTGTCAAGGTAGGCTCTCACCATTGGCTTCTCAATTGTCAAGGTAGGCTCTAACCATTGGCTTCTCAATTGTCAAGGTAGGCTCTCACTAATGGCTTCTCAATTGTCAAGGTAGGCTCTCACCATCGGCTTCTCAATTGTCAAGTTAGGCTCTAATCATTGGCTTCTCAATTGTCAAGGTAGGCTCTCACCATCAGCTTCTCAATTGTCAAGGTAGGCTCTCACCATTGGCTTTTTGATTGTCAAGGTAGGCTCTCACCATTGGCTTCTCAATTGTCAAGGTAGGCTCTAATCATTGGCTTCTCAATTGTCAAGGTAGGCTCTCACTAATGGCTTCTCAATTGTCAAGGTAGGCTCTCACCATTGGCTTCTCAATTGTCAAGGTAGGCTCTCACCATCGGCTTCTCAATTGTCAAGTTAGGCTCTAATCATTGGCTTCTCAATTGTCAAGGTAGGCTCTCACCATCAGCTTCTCAATTGTCAAGGTAGGCTCTCACCATTGGCTTCTCAATTGTCAAGGTAGGCTCTAACCATTGGCTTCTCAATTGTCAAGGTAGGCTCTAATCATTGGCTTCTCAATTGTCAAGGTAGGCTCTCACTAATGGCTTCTCAATTGTCAAGGTAGGCTCTCACCATTGGCTTCTCAATTGTCAAGGTAGGCTCTCACCATCAGCTTCTCAATTGTCAAGTTCGGCTCTAATCATTGGCTTCTCAATTGTCAAGGTAGGCTCTCACCATCAGCTTCTCAATTGTCAAGGTAGGCTCTCACCATTGGCTTCTCAATTGTCAAGGTAGGCTCTAACCATTGGCTTCTCAATTGTCAAGGTAGGCTCTCATCATCGGCTTCTCAATAGTCAAGGTAGGCTCTCACCATCGACTTTTCAATTGTCAAGGTAGGCTCTCACCATCGACTTCTCAATTGTCAAGGTAGGCTCTCACCATCGACTTCTCAATTGTCAAGGTAGGCTCTCACCATTGGCTTATCAATTGTCAAGGTAAGCTCTCACCATTGGCTTTTCAATTGTCAAGGTAGGCTCTCACCATAAGGTAGGCTCTCACCATCGACTTTTCAATTATCAAGGTAGACTCTCACCATCGGCTTTTCAATTATCAAGGTAGGCTCTCACCATTGGCTTCTCAATTGTCAAGGTTGGCTTGGGGATAAATGCTTGGATATACTAAGAACTTGCTCAATGGAACATATTAAAGCTTTAAATACAGTATCTTTATTTACAGAGACTAAGGTGTTTGAGAATTGTTTGTTCAATTCATGGAATTGATTATGATCGAGTCAAACTTAGTTAGAATTATCAAAATGAGATAGCAGTTGAACGTTATGAACAAATTAATTAACATGATAAGATATCTGAAAGGAAAGACGGCATTTTGTTGCAACACATTAATGTGTCATGAATTTTAGCTATTTCCAATTGTAAATCAATTGTGATAATTACTAAATAAACCAATTGATCAATACAGACCCTGTAGGCCTGTTGTTTTGATGTTCTATTTGATTTTGATATCAGAACAGACTGCCATCCCTCCGTGACATTGTTGTATCTATAACACCATAATTAGGTTCCTGGTGAATAATTGTGAATTGAACTTTGTGAATTGTTTAGGTTGAGGAAAATCGACGTTACCGTATGCATGACATGAGTCAACAGGAAATGGTCACGTCCAGCTCGTTCAGGGATAGTCGCGCCATTTTCCTTCGCCATAAATTAACCAAAGGGCGTTACGCTGTTGTGGCCTGTACCTTCGACCCTGGAAATGAGTGCGACTTCCTGTTTAGGATGTACACAAGTTCAGGAAATAATTTCAAGTAAGCTCTCTTTACAAATTTAATGCATCATCATCATTAAAGGGTTTGCGACACAAAAAGTGATTACATGTTTTTGTCTATAGTTTGGTTTTCTGAAATCCTGACCGAAAATCTATTACACTCCCGGAATTGTGTGTACATATAGCGAGGTATGGGGTAAAGCATGGACGCATCTCGGCAGCTTTTTGATATGCAAAAAAAATATTGCTATAATGAGGCAGAGTTGCTACTTTGTGAATGGTTCACTCATGAAGAATGATCATATGATCATAAACAATGGTGTAAGAGCGGAATATCTAAAATGAAACATGTATGGAATAATACAGAAAGCAGATTTATAACTTCCGAAGCACTACAGAATAAATTAATCAACAGACATAACTGGATATCAGAATTTGCTAAAATAAAGAATGCAATAGCTAGAAACTGGTTACAAATCTTAGAAAACCAACAAGAAAATGCCCAAGAAATTACTAAGATCACGGACGATCTATGTCTAATATACAATGAGAAAATTATAAATACACTTAGGACCTCAAAAGTTTTTAAACACATTCTGTATAGCAATAGCTCAAAAACTAAACAAATGAACAAATAGGAACACTACTTTAATAACGAGGATATGAATTGGGAACTAATTTGGCAAACAATCAAATATTCAATAGCAGATAAAAAATGTAAG